>NW_006798707.1:1969340-1989951 GCF_000442215.2 Lipotes vexillifer | reverse complement strand
ATATACCCCCCATCCTAGGTTCAGCAGCTGTAACCCAGTTGTGTCAGCCGTCTGAATCATGTGTGAATGCTGCCGTGCATGCTAGATGCCAGGCCATGTGATACAGTAGAAAGAGCACAGCCTTCGGGATTAGACAGGCTAGTGAGAATCATGGCTCTACAGCTTACTCGCTATGTCAACTTGGCTGGATAAGTTATTTAAAACCTGGACGAGCCTCTGTTTCCTCAACTGTAAAGTGGGAAGAGTTATAAAACTATTATATCAATAACAACATCTGTAAAGGGTAGCCAGCACTACGGCCACCATCATTGTCACTGTTACCCCAGATCACCTTGGAATACCTGACCCACCTGTTCCTTGCTATCCATGCACACTGAGCCTGGCCCATGTCCCTGGAAACGATACCTGTCGGTTGCCTTCAGTGTGTGTAAACTCTTTGTCGGCAAACCCTGGCCTATCTGTGCAGAATCAGTTTCTTGTTTGGTCCCTCCTGACCATAATAAATGAGTGGCACCACAAATGATCATACTAAAGCCACTTGCTTGGCTTGGCCTACAGACAGCCCCCTGACTTTGAATTCAGGGTTACACCTCATGGACCAGCAGCTTTCACCTGCCTTTTCATTTGGCAGCTCACTGCCTGGCTGTTTTCTCTCTGTTGACACACAGAAAAACCCTCAACAGCCAATAATTTCTCTCTTTCAGTCATAGCCTCCTTTCCAGTGTCGTCTTCTTTGTGCTTCCTGTCACTATTCAAATAAAATGTAATAAAACCACTTGAGTGTGAAGATTAGAAGACAGTTCTCAAATGAGCTACTCATGGCTGTACACATATATCCATAAAGAGAGTATTTCAACTAACAGCACTTTTACAAGTCAGGCAGCCATCTTAAGGAAGATCAGGCCTCTTAAACAAAAGATTTTCCAACTGTCTAGATTACTAAGGAAAGAAATAAAAACAATTAAGAATCTATCTAAAAGAATTTAGGAAAAGAGACAAGAAGTGACATCAAAAGCAGAAAAAACATAACACACAAAACATAACATTAATCCAGAGAAAAATTCATATTATCAAATCAAGATTACTAGTTAGAAAATACTTTTTTTAAAAAAATTAGGGCACGGGACTTCCGTGGCGGTCCAGTGGTTGAGACTTTGTCTTCCAGTGTAGGGGGTGCAGGTTCGATCCCTGGTCGGGGAGTCAGGGACCTGGGATCCCACATGCCTTGTGGCCAAAAAAATCCCAAACACCAAGGCATGGAAGAGAAGCAATGTTGTAGCTAATTCAATGAAGACTTTGGAAATGGTCCATGTCCAAAAAAAAAAATCTTAAAAAAAAAAAATAAAAATAAAAATAAAAATTAGGGCAATATAAAATTTTAGTTACCTGGTAATAAATTTAGTAATTAAATGGGAATGGATAAAAATTCAAAATAACAAGAGAACAAAAAGGAGATATCCAGAAATAGCAAACTGGAGCGCACAATTTACAACAACAAAAGAAGTTATTAGAAATTACCATTTTAAAAATGCCTACGGCCAATGAGTTTGGTAAGAATGTTTCTAAATTTTCCAAAAAATAGATAAGAATGTTATGCTTTTCAATCTACTTCACAAGGCAAATATAGTTTTTTTTAACTGACATACATTACATTAGTTTCACAACATAGTGATTCAACATTTATATAAATTATGAGATGAAGACAAAAATAGTTTTATTCTCAATAAACAGACAAGATATTCACAATGGTTTTTTATGAGTATGGCTCTAATAACTAAATAAAAATCTTAATAAATAAAATACAAGACCACATTAAAATAACTTTCCATTATGAACAAGCAAAGTTTATACTTGGACTGCATGACTGGACACAAGGAAAATAATGTAATTTGTCACATGAAGAGAGGAAAGTAGTAAGAATCATAGCATCATTGCAGTAAGTGCCCGTAGAAAACTAAAATACCCATTCTCAGCCTTTTGCCAATACAAACACCACAACCAGGTTGTCGGGCTCTCTCCAAGAGGCCTCAGGAGCAAATTTATATTCTGAGTGAGCCTTCTGGGCTCAGAAACTCGATTCTGTTTGCACACCAACTGCAGAGCCATAGCTCAGGGGTAGGTGACATACAGCCAGAATGCTAACTTGTTAGTTTACCATGGGAAATTAGGTACTAAAATAATTCTAAGTTCATATGGTTAGTGCGTTCTTTCCCCATTATGTCAGTCCATTGTTTTGTAATGATAAATCACAGTCACAGGGAATGGAATATTTCAAGTCCCTGTATCAGTGCATTCTCTTCCTATGAGGAAGACCCATGTAGGTTGCTAGATGAGCCCGGTGAGATAGAGGAACTGCATTTTAATAAAGCCTGATACATCAATCTCACTAACCTTGTCAGTGGGGCCAATGGGACACTAGGAGTGCTTAGTCTGTGAGTTACATCCTCCTGCATCCAACTCTACTTTCAGATTATTCAAAATTCACCCATCCTTTATTCTGGATAACACTGGAGCAGTTACTGCCAAACTGACTCTATAACAATCTTTTTTTCCTGTTCTTTCCTTAGTTTTTGTTTGATACGTTCTTCCGCCAGATACATGATCACATTCAAACAGGTCTAATATTGTTCACCTGGGATCCATTTCATCTCCCAGAGAGAATATCACTTGTTAATATCTTTATCCATTTATGTGCTGGCTGCAACTTTCACGGGGTAATTTGATTCCCCTACTTCCTAGTTCTTAGGGAAGCAAAAAGGTAGTTACTTCACTGACTGGGCCATTAGGTATTAGAGAAGAAAAGGATTTAAAAGTATAAACACAGAAAGGTAAGAAAAAATATGTTTTATATATGACATAATTCAGTATCATCAAGTTATAAAGTTATATGATTATATAACTCAATAAAGTCAATTTGAAATAACCAGTCATTTAAAATACCTAAGTCATTATTTAAAATAATGACTTCAGCAAAGTTGCAGGATAAAAAGCCATTTGAAACTACTACAGGCCTATGTATCATGGGCCACAGCTAGAAAATGCAGTGGAAGAGACCCCATTTATAATGCTGACAAAAAATTCAATAAGTGTGTATTAATTTAAATCAGAAAATTGGAGACATCTTAATCAAAGATGACATGAAGTCTGACGGCAGAAATAAAGATGGATAAATGGAGAAATGTAATTTGCTCCGTGCTGGGAAAACTAAGTATAGTAAAGATGACAACATTCCCTAAATTATTATGTAGATTAAATAAAATACTGATTTTACAGAACTTGATATTAGTACTAAAACACATGTGTTTGAAAAGTAGGGAAAATACCAAAGGAAAAACACTGAAGTTATGATAGTGGTTTCAAACTATCAAATTTTAAACTGTTACCAAAGAAAAACTATTATCTTTTTAAGAAACACAGGGTATTAGTTGAAGTAGAAAAAACTCAAAATAGTATTCATAAATAAATATAAAGGGTTAGTACATGATCAACCAGAAGCAGTCCTATTAGAGGAAAAGGTGCTAGAGAGCAACTAAGAAGTGAACAGAAATGCAAAGAACTAACTTAGAGCCTTAAGCTCACACCATACTCGCAGGCTAAAGAGTGAAGTCATATGTAGGAGATTCCAGAGCAGCACTGTTTACTCCAACTATGCAAGAGACAGAACTTTAAAACTGCTCCCCAAAAGTAAACTATTATCACAGACAAGATATTTTCAATTATAAAAACATTTCTATTCCCCCAAATATATCAAATGTCAAACATACCAATATAATAGAGTATTAGATAGCTAAAGGACAGAGAGAGCAGAAGAGTGAAATGTGAAAAACGTGATGTAAGGTTACTATCCATGGCAAATAAAAAAAAAAGAGTCAATAACCAGACTTTAATTGAAAAAGCAGTTCAAGAAACATGAACCCTGGACAGATGTACAGCTTAATAAGGCAATGAAAGACCATTTTAAGGTACCATAACTATAACTATTAACTTAGCAAAATAAATTAAAATGACAAAAATCCAATTAAGCCAGGGTTGGAGTACACAAAGCTCTGCCTTAGGCTCCCACCTCCCCAGCCATCTCCCCAGCTAGACCCAGACTTTCTGGTTATGTTTTACGGGTCTAGCCTGACTACATATGGCCAAAAACTTACTTTCTATGCATTCCAATAAGAGAATCTGGGTCTTATTTTCCTGTTCCTAGGTGCTTGGCTGCCAGGCATCATAGATCTCCTACAACTATATCCCACCTTGCTCCTGTTCATGCTCTTAGAGACTGAAATAAAATATCAATTACTGTAACCGGTCTCTCCTTCTGCCAGCTTGAATGCCTTGCCTTTATCTAGTTACCTTACGAGAGTGACCATCCTCACCAATGGATGGGTTTAGTTTCCAAGGCAAGGTTCTGGCTCTGATGCATCCCACAGAAAACAGAGCTTTAATTAATCACGGAGATAATTTTCACATTGTTGGGAATAAACTGGTGTAATCTTTCCTGAACACAACCTGGAAATGTGTAATAAACTGTGCTTATCCTTTGACCCAATAATTGTATTTGGGGGAATTATTCCAAGGAAATAATCCAAGAGTAAATAGCAGGAATTAGTACAAGATGTTCATGGCAGTGTTATTAGAAATAAGAGGAGAGAGGAAGGAAGGAAGGAAGGAAGGGAGGGAGGGAGGGAGGGAAGAAAGCAGGGAGGGAGGCAGGGAGGGGAAGGAGGGAGGAAGGAGAGAGAATTTAAATATCTAATGGTATGAGGAGAATGGCTGATAATACTCTGAAATATTAACATAATGGAATATTCTATAACTCTGAAAAATGGTAACTATGTAAACCATATATACATGGAAATAGCTGGGGCATGGTTCAGTGACACTGGAAATGAAAGGACTAGGAAATTGTTGGCCTGAACCCCCGTGCTCACCCCAAAGCCTAGACTATCTAGTATTCTATCTGTACCTTCCCCCACCCCCCACCCCCACTGAGGAAAAAAAAGTTTTCCTTTAGTTTTTCCACCATAGCTTGATTTTTTTTCAGATCAATAATACTCCCAAATTGTTGCAACCTCTCTTTTTCTAAATGAGTGTCTAAACATATGTCAATAGGTTTCCAAGCTTTGCACAACTCGCGTACATTTCAATTTTTAGAACAACATTTCTGACAGATATCAGCCATTCAACCTTTGTTTTGCCTAAATTCCTTCCTGTTAGGCCCCACTTACCCTGCTCACTCAGCTGTAAGGACTACTACTAGGTTCAAGCCAGTGTGCAATACGGATGTGGCCCTTGAACTACCCACACGGGTGTCAGACTGCACTCGCTCTACGGAGCGAGTGGCTAGCATATGTGGCTAAGAGCAAGACTGGTTCTCATGCTGGTTACCTACTGAAACTAAAACTTAGTTCTGAACCTCACTTGATAAGGGAGCTGAATTCCTCACTCTCAGGACCTGACCCTATTTCCGACATCTCTCGCGTTTCCTGACATTGCAACCCCTTGGAATGGACTCCACAGAAATCAACTTCTCTAGTGGTCTCTCCCTGGAAAAGAGGTCTCTCTTGGGGAGGGGAGGGTACTTGTGTTAGGTGGGCTAGCTCCTACTCCGCACAAGTCTTGACTTGCTTTGTTTTCCTCATGAAAAGAACCCAAAAAGCCAAACCATTTATGACATTTCACGAGGCCGTGCATTCACTTCTGGGTTCAATTACATTGAGTTAAAATCTGTAAATCTGACTTAAGAGTTCCAGTTAGCCCCTCTGAAACTACAGAGAAAAATCTTCTGCTCTATGTAAAGCCCTTCAAAATATCTAAAAGCAGAACATCGTCCTTAAATTGTCTCTTCTACACAAATAGCCCTCGTTCTTTTAACATACTTGGTAGAAATCCAGATCCTCACTCTCCTAATCACCTTCCGCTGTTGGTCCTCTTCACCTACACGCCTCTCAGAATGCAGCACCCAGAATAATACTACTACCTAAAACCCCAGAGGCAGCTTTGGGAACTATCACCTCCTTCGTTCTGGAAATGGCACTTCCATTAATGAAGTCTTAATATTACATGAGAATTTTAACAGCTGATTCCCAATTCTTTTCATATGACTCCTGAATACCCTAAATCTTTTTCACATGAACAATTCTAAATACATCTCCCTATATCTTGCATTTATCTGTGTAGCTAACATGTTTTTTAAGTTGAGTATTAGAGTGAGAAATGGAATAGAATGATCTCTGGACTATGAATGAGAAGACTTAACTTGTTTCCATTCATCCGTTCAACAAATATTTATCGAGCACCCACTCTGCATCAGGCCCTGTGTTGTGCTAGGTATCAGAACTATAGTGATGAACAGGTAGTCAGGAAGACAGGAAAGCAAATCAACAATTAAAGTAAATGTGATAAAGGCTTTGTCAGGGGAGGCAAAGGGTATTATGGAAACATGGAGGACATGCACCTGACCCAAATTTGGTCTAGAAAGGCCTCCTGGAGAAATGTCCTCACTCCATCACTCCTCACCTGTAAAATGAGAGGACTGCTATGGAGGAAACTTGCCAATCCACATCAAAATTACAAATGCATTACCCTCTGACCTGGCAATCCTACTTCTGGGAATTTGGCCTACAAATATACCAGCAAACACAGGAAATAATGCATATGCAAGGTTACTCACCTGCAGCTTTATTTATAATAGACAAAGTTTGGAAACAACCCGGACGTCTGTAGAGGATGATTAAAGAATCCATGATACGCCCACATAATAGACTACTAGGCATTTGTGAAAAAAATAAAAACAAAAGAGGGAGCTATATAGCAGCATGAAAAGATTGCCAAGATACATTTGTTAAGTAAAAAACCCAAATGCAGAGTAGTGTATGTAGTATGCCACCTTCTGTATAAGGAGGAGGATAAATAAGAATATATATACACACACATACACACACACACATGTACTTGCATAAAGAAATCCTGGAAGAATATATAAGAATAAGTAATAAAAAGTGATTACCTATAGGGGACTGGAAACAGAATGGAGCACATGAAAATGGGATGGAAGTGAGTTTTTTCAATGTATACCTGTTTATATATTTCAATTTCTGAGCCATACAAATGACTGAAAACCTACTTATTTACATTAATTTTAAGACTGAACTAGATGATTTCTAAAGCTCTTCTACTCTTAACATTCTATAATTATATGACTTAACCTACATTTAACTTGTAATAATATAGCCAAATATTCATCAGATTCTCTATTAGTAAGGATGCTGAAGTTTATAATTTTAAAAAATTGAATACTTAGGCCAGACCAAGAGGAGTATCTTCAAACTCTGTATTCTGTGACTAACACAATCTTCTCTTTCTACCTATATTTAGATTTTTTTAAATGCCTCTAAATTTATTAAAATTTAATAAAGACTTATTGAGTACCTATCCTGGGCCAGGCACAGCCATGAACAAGACTAAAAAGGTCTCTGAATTAATAAAGCATTTATTATACTGACCAGAAGTCATCCTCATTACAGACGTTAACACTGAATTTAAACATAATTTTGTCATCTCTTTCTCCACATATAGATATTTGTGTTGTTTTTAATCTTTTTATGGAAAACTTTCTCAAATCTAATTTAAAACTTTTAAATTAAATTTGAGGAGGGGCCAGCTCATTGTTCTGATAATCTAACCTGGCCCTGCCCTCAACAGACTAGAAAATACTCCTGGCTATTTCAATGTGTTCCTCAACCTGGCTCAGGACAGATAAGAATTTGGTTATCATTTCATAAATTAGCCCCCTCCAGACCCCTGGTTTCCCATATATTCATGCCACCAATCTCTCACAACAGTTTTAGTGTTTGATTCTCATATTGGGTTCAAATATTTCACAAGATAATCTGTACTTCTCTCTTAATTATTATAATAATTGATTTCTTATCCACTCCCCCACTAACTGTGAGCATTTTGAGGGCTCAGCCCCAGTCTTATTCAGTGCCTGAAATACCTAGTAGATGGTCAATAGACATTTGCTGGATGGATAAAAGAATGAACAAGTAAACAAACAAAGGAATGGTTAAATAACAACAAAACTAAATTAAGGATAAGTTAAAAATGGAAAAGGAACCAAAAAACCACAAGGAAATTAATGTTCTATATTTATGCTCATTACAAGTAAACATAGTAGCTGGCTCTAGGCCCCAAAGGCAAGGTATGGGTACGCAGAGGATAAAGGTAGCAGAGTGCTGACGCTATGCAGATGACATGCTGTCTTCTGCAAAAGAGAGGCAAATGTCTCAGCCCAGATGGTGGTGAGTGGTGTGGTGCAGTAAAGAAAATGAAAAGACATGGGTTCAGGCCCCAGCATTACTACTTACTAGCTAGCAAACCCTGTGCAAGTTGCTTAACCTTTCTGACTCAATTTCCTCCTCTGAGAATGGAAAAAAATTGTATCTGTCCTGTCTACCACATGGAATTGTTGACATGAGCACATAAAACACTCTTCACAAGAGTGTTGTGATGGTAAAGTGGTATACAAACTTAAAGGACAGAATGAATACTCTTCCACTCTGGGTCAAAATAACTCAAAGACTTGTTAATGACTAAAACTCAATAAGACTAAATATAATAGGGACAAATTGCATCTTAACTAAACTGTAAGTTCCTCAAAAGCTGCCATTTTATACTTCAGTGGAAACCACAGAGAATGGCCTGAAGATAATACCAGCAAAAGGTATTTCGCACAGCTCACTCAGTGCACGTGTGCCAGAGAGAGACTAAGCCAGATGCTGAGAATATGAAGACAAAGAAGATATGACCCCGAACCTATAAGGACTCACAGTCCATTGAGAGTGGCAGAAATAAGTACAAATGATCAGGGTACTGTGTGTGTGTGTGTGTGTGTGTGTGTGTGTGTGTGTGAAAAGGAAGAAAGGAAGGAGGGAGGGAGGCAAAGGGAAATTGGATATAATGATTAAGATTGGCTGGTTAGGTACAAAGTACTATGGGAGATTTACAAACCCATTCTAACCTATTCTTTACCCAGGCCCCTGTTTCCAGGCATCCCAGGGTATTTTGAAGATTCCTGGGCTCCACCCACGGTTTATCTTTCCATTTTTTTAGGTCTATATTTTACCTCAGTAATATTCTGTAGATTTCAGTGTACATATCTTCCACATCTTTAATTAAATTTATTCCTAAGTATTTTATGTTTTTGATGCTACTTTAAATGTTACTGTTTGTAATTACATTTTCTAGTTTTTCTCTTAGTATATATAATAAACTATTTCTAATATTAACCTGGTATCCTGTGCTCTTGCTAAATTCATCCTTTGTTCTAGCGGCCTTTTTGTAGATTTTATTGGATTTTCTACACACACAATTGTAACGTCTGCAAAGACAGTTTTGCTTCTTCCATTCCCATCATTATGTCTTTTATTTATTTTTCTTGCCTTATTGCACAGGTTAGCATATCCAGTACAATGTTGAATACAAGTAGTGAGAGCAGACATCCTTGCCTTTTTCCTGATCTTAGGGAGAACACATTCAACATTTCATCATTAAGTATGATGTTAGTTACAGGTTCACTACAGGTGCCCTTAATCAGATTGAAGATGTTCCCTTCTACTCATAGTTTGCTGAGAGTTTTTCTTTTCTCTCATTATGAATGGGTGTTGAATTTTATCAAATGTTTTTCCAGTTTCTACTGAGGTGATCATGTGATTTTTCTTCTTTATTTTATTCATTACATTGATTTTTGAAAGTTAAACCAACCTTGTATTCCAGGGGGAACTCCATTTGGTTGTGATGTATTATTACCATTTTAAATATAATACTAAATTCTATTTGCTAATATTTTGTTAAAGCTTTCTGTATCCATGTTCACACATGAAGGATAATGGTTTGTAATTTACTATTCTTGCAGTAACCTAGATAGGTTTTGGTATTAGAGTTACTCTGACCTCATAATAACCAGTTCTACTGAACTACACTGATGGGTTGAAATTTACAGCTGATTTTAGCAATGCATAGACTGAAAATGGCAGACCCAGAGAATGGTTGCTAAATTTTATGTATAAGACAATTAGAGAAATTATCATATAAGCATATTATACACAATTTATTGACAAAATTATTTCCCCAAGTTAGCATAAGGAGAAAACTAAGCCATATTTCACTTTAACTCCATATTCCCTGGTTCTAACAATTTACCTTTCAGAGACAAGGAGGTTATTTTGGATGACGTTAAACATCAGAGATTTGTATTTATTTACTGTTTATATCTTTATACTTACTTCCCTGACTCTGAGAAAGAAAACTGCTCCATTCACACCATAGGTAGAGATGGAACGCTACTCCATCCCATCCCTACAGTCATCCAAATACACACTCTACTCTCCCTGGCCCCACCCAGACACCCCCCCCCACCAGGAAGGGCACCCCTACTTTCCCATGCAAGTTCAACAGAAAACACTGCAACTCTGAGCAAATAACACCCAAGTATCATGTATCCATTTGGTTAAAAAACTCTCAAAGGAGCTAGTATTTTTCTGTCACACCATTTTTAATCAAAACAAGGTCCTAATTGACATTAGGATGCATTTTAATTGTTTTAGGGATGGAAAACAAGAGGTTCTGATGGAGATCAGAGCTAATGTGAAAACAAATTGACTACCCTCCTACCTTTATATGAAATGTGAAATTGAAAAATTAAATTTATAAGGCTAGTATTACAAGGGGAAAATATATTATTAAGGCTAAGGAGTGAGGAAAATAACATTATCACCACGGTAGATTTTTTAAAATGACATCTATTACATAGCACTTGGTAGCTAAGAATGTGTTTTACACGTCTCATTTGATTCTTCCAAAACCCAGGAAAATAGAAACCTAAATAGTACTATCCTAATTTTCATGGTGAGAAAACAGGTTCAGAAAGCTAAGCAACTTGCTCAAGGCTACACTCACAGCAAATGGCAAGTCTGGGCTTTAACCCTTGTCCTCTAATTCCAGAAACAAAATCACTCTACTTGGCCACTGGGCCCTTTGTTTGGCTACATGTATAATTTACACGTGAATATCTTCCAGAGGTAAACCAGAAGATAAATCTATCGTAAAGAATAGAGATCTTAAATAAGTATAACCGCCTTGGAGTGACCCCGAGCTAGAAGCATTTCTATCTATTTCAAGTCCAAAATAGGACTGATAGGTGATACCTCCAGGAAAGACAATGAGGATGTGAAACAACAGCTAGAATTGAAACTACAAGAGGTAATTTACTTTTCTCGATGACCTAAGTTCTTTGTGCCAGATACAAGCTCTCTGTCATTTGGCCATCTCTTGATTACTACCTTTCACTCATGTATTAGGAGTTAAGAAGTTATAAATATAATCCCTGTTAACGAAGACAGGTAAAAATTGTTCCAAGATTATCTGAACACTGGTGACTGAAAAACCCTGCCTAAGTGTAATGAGTGGCTCTGCCAACGCATCTGAGGGCACCTTCAAATGCCCACATCTTTCTGTAAAATAATGCTAACTCATTAAACACATGCATGCACGCACGCGCGCGCACACACACACACACACACACGTACAAACATGTATGCGTGCACACAAGCCAAAACACCACCACAGAGCTTAACAGTGATAGCTACTAGGTAATTTCAAAACAAATATCAATGGTATTGAAACTTATTTACGGTGACTAAATTTTTTAACCGTATTTAATTTCATTGCACCAAGTACAAAGTCAATCCAATCTGCCATAATGTAACAAGTAGAATATTAAGCCTCTTACTCTTAAGATTTGAAGATAGAGGACCTAGATTGAAGTCCCAAATGAGCTATTACTTGTTATGAACCTGGGCAAGTTACTCAAAGTGCATGAAAAGTATTTCCTCTTCTGTAAAATAAGGACAATAAAAATAACTATTAATTTTTTTCTCATCAGGTTGTTTACTGTAAGTTTCAAATGTAATTATGAATTTCATCATCTATTATAATACCCATCATTATTTGGGCTCTGGCCCAAAATCTGACTGTGAAAAGAATGAAAATCAGGCCTTAAAGGTGTATTTTAAAATTACTTACCAATATCAGGAAATTTGTTAAACTCACCTCAGGGCCTCCTGCATTTAGAACAATGACTAGAAGATAGAGATGGCCAAGACATAGTTGCTAAATGGAAAAATGAATCTGGTTCACAGTGATTTTTACTTTTGTATTGAGATGTTTGTTATTTCGCCAAAGGTTTGGCTCTCTGAGCTCTACCTCTTCCTAGGCACAATGTCAGAGGTGTGTGTTTGATCATAGCCATCATAGCCCTGTGCAAACCATGGGTATTCAATACACACATTATAGGAAAAGGAGGTCTTTCCTCACTGAATCCCACACACTCCGGGCTAGTAGAGCCCTTGAAAATCAACAATGTGTAATGATGTTTTGACCATTTAAACAGTCTCTGTCCCCTTTTAGATTAAAAAAAAAAAAAAAGCTGAAATCATTAATTTTGCAAATATCTTTGATAACCTATTATAACAGAGACTGTTCTAGACACTCGGGATACAATAAAAAACAGAAGAGACTGCCTTTCCTCTTACTGCTAAAGATTTGTCACATCAAGGCAGACACACACACACACACACACACACACACACACACACACACACACACACACACACACACAATGAGCACGGCCTGTTAGTCAAAGGGTATGAAGTGGCTACAGAATCCTGCCAGGTGTGTATTGAGATACAGTGAGTCCAGGGATTGTTTTTCCAGATTGTCGCTGAAGATCCAGAGGGCTACTTAGAAATGAAAACATTTAATTTGTCCTTTAGAGCAGTGACTATGAAATCATCTGGAGAGTTTTAAAAACTATAGATGCCTGGGTCCCCTCCCCAGAGATTCTGATTTAGTTGGTCTGGGATGAGACCTAAGCACTGGGAGTTGTGAAAGCTCTCCAGGTATAGCCAAGGTTGAGCACCACCAGCATCAAGCAGCTCAGAATTTCCTGGGAATTAAACAGCCACCCTGTCCTATAAAAGTTCCGTCACCTGGGAGAAGAGAATAATTGCAGAAGTCCATGGGCCATCTTCCACACCTGCAGCTCCAGAACAGTTCAACTTAAAGCTCTCGGGTCAGGGAGGGGATCCTAACAGTGAGCTTTAAGGCAATCACTGGGGTCCAGCTACAAAGAACTATGCTAGTCACCACCTTATGCACCCAAATGGCAAGTTTCAGTAGAATACTAGTCATTTATTATCCTAAGGATCTAGATGAGAACAAGCTGAAAGAAAACAAAGAGAATCTTCTAAGTAATAGTGAATAATTACAGGTATATTTCTGCTTTCTGAAAATTCTGTTAAACATTTTTTATTTGTAACATTATAGAGAAAATACAGATAGAAGAAAAATATCACCCACAAAAGAGGTTTATACTGTACACTGTTTTTTTGTTAACAGGCTAGTTTCAGTCGACAATATATTGTGAAGAAGACTTCCAGTTAAGATGACAGATTAAATTGCAGAAGGCCATGGTGATGAGAAGTAAATTCCCATTCGTTCCTTTACACTGAGAAAGTCCCAAAGGGCAAGACAGAGGTATTAGGTCCTCTGGGAGCTGAAGTCAGAGGCAGGGCTGAAAAGAGCGGTATTGATTCAAGGTGTGTATAAGATTGCAAAAAAGGAAGAGAACCCGTTCTATGACTGCGGGTCCCAGAAACTTCAGGTTCTCAACAGCCTTGGCTTCCAGCAATTCATCAAAATTTCTAGTTTCATCATCCTACAAGCATCCAGTGACTTCTACCTCAGGTAAGGGAATGCTTATGTCCCGCATCTACTGAAGGCCCCAGTCTCCTTCCAGGTTTTGGGATGGTCATTTGTTCTGTGACCTTAGTTCTGTGATGGTTTCATGAAAATCTGTCTGTCCAGCTTTTTTTCTCGCGGTAAGGATGGGACTTAGGTTGTTCTAGCTCTTTACATCACAGAGCTGAAAGTGAAAATTCACTCCTAGAATGTCAGCAGTCAGGCCTCTACGTTCTCACACCTCTCCATCTCCAGGCAAGAGACAAAAAATTTACTCTCTGGAGAAGTTAAAAATTCCCCCAGAAATACCTACTGCTACTGGCATTTGAGGATCTCCCAATGAAAAAGATAGCTCACTGCCTGAATCTTTTCCATAGCTGAGCCCTCAATCAACAGGCACTTCCTACACACCCACAAATACACAATCAATCTCTCTTCTTCCTCTCTGTCTCTCTCACATACACACACAGCTTCTATTTAGACTTTTAGTATCTCATTCTTTTTTTTTTTCAAGTATGTGTACTCTTCATTCCATTTAAGTATCTCATTCTTAAATATAAAAGAACCACCAGGCTTTCAAGGAAAGCTTCCAACATAAAAAAAGAAGGAATTCAGAGAAAAAGTGAAATTAAAAAACCCCACAGAATTAATATCCTAAAAATATGATAGCAAAATTTTAAATTCAATGGAAAAACTTAAGATAAAGACAAAAAAGTCTCCCAGAAAGTAGAATGAGAAAAGCAAAGAGAACCAGGGGAGGCATAATAAAACAAAAGGGAAGAAATCTAAACCAGAAGCCTACTTTCCAACAAACTGGAGTTTGAGAGAAAGAGAACAAAGAAAATGAAGTGGAGTAAACTTTCAAAGGAAAAATATAAGATAATTTCCTAGAACTGAAAGATAAGAGTCTCCACACTGAAAGGGTCCAAACTGCCTACACAGTCACCTTTTGCTTACCTACATTAAAGAAGGAAAAAAAATGAACAGGCAGATATACTATAACGAATTACATGAGTAGATTTTTTTTTGATTTGTTTAAAGAGCAGGGTTGCTTCTCTGCTAATTAAGACTTGCTTAAACTGATTTTAAAATTAATTTTGCATTCTTTAAACAAAAATATATCAAGAGGCTGCTAAAGTGTAGTGGCACAGCAGAGGAAAACCAAGTCAAGGTAAACATTTGTTTTCTCCCAGTTTGGAAGGTAGGTTGACTATGCAGATATTTTGAAATATATGAAGCCATTAGAGACAATTTAAGAAACCGTGTTGGAATCGAGGAAGATACATTTATTAGAGACTTACAGGAGCACTTTTATGCTTACCATAAGAACTTTTTTGAAATTATTAATCTGAAGAGGGGAAAAGTACACCTTAAATAAGTTCTTGTATTGATATTTCTAAGTGAAGTTTTATAGTAGTTAAATTATAAAATCATAGGACTAGAAAAATAGATAAGGCCCTTGAAAGCATATTTCAACATTTGCCTTCCTTCCTTCCTGAGGCAAAAAAAATACCTCAATCAATCACAAAAGGAACTATATGCCATGCTAAACTTTAAAAAAGAAATTGTTAACCCTGAAACAGGTATCCACATGCATTAAACAAGTATTCACTGATAAACCTGTTCATCTGTAAAGTGAAAATGTAAGCTTCTCCAAGATGGAGGCATGTTTACTTTGGGGTCTAAATTAACTCACTGTGGTTAATAAGTAATTAAATTAACTTAATTTAGTTAGAAAGAAAAAAAACTGGTTTATGAACTCAAAGGGTATTTGTGTTTTAAAGCCCAAGTCAAGTTTTTCCCTGTACTGGGGACTGGGTCAATGAGTTAGTCACTGGATCATATACAAACCAGCCTATTCTTGGATATGAGCTTTACACAGATATATTGAAAATTCTTTCTTCTATTTGTCTAAGCTCTAATCATACCTTTTTCTGCACTAGGGCATATCCTATCTACAATTTACAGATGGACAAGCTCATTTGAAAATTGACTAATTAAAATATATTGATCATAAAATACGTACTGTTATCTTTTTTCCTTAACACATCCTAAAGCCAATCTTAGCTGAAAATGTATACTTACTTATCCTTGTACAGCATAAGACAAGAATATAATTCAATGAAACCTTTACAAAATGTCAGATTAATTACATTTTTTCAGTGCAGATGGATTTAAGGAAATCATCTCTGAAAACAGCACTTCATTTAAAGTAAAATAAAGACATAATTTTCCCTGATAAGTCAATGTGTAAGAGATGCCAAAATATTAAAACTGCCATATATTAAAGATGCTATGATATGAATTTTTAAAGTACATACAAGTAGTTTGTGATGATCCTGAGGCAACGTCCCAGAAGCACTAAGATTCTCTTTGGGTTGCCCAACAGGAAGGAATGATAACATGATACACAAGAAATAAACTTTCAGTTATTGGGGCTAAAGATCTCAAATTTTAGAGGGATCATTAATACACAACTCAATTAATTCAGTCATTTAACAAATATTCATTGAATACCTGCAATATGCAGTTTTTCAACTACATCTGTAATTCTGTAAATGAAGTTGGTATGAAGTTGATCACATAGGCAAATCTTACCTCTCCCTCAACACAGGTCAGCATGACATTTCTCTAAACTGATTTCTTTATGAGGTTTTGAAATTCAGTGCCATAAAAGTGAGAGGCATAAATCACTTCTGAGGAATACATTTATAATGTACAATGTATTGTGCAATGGCTTCATGTTTTGGTAGACTTGAGAGATTTACTGTTACTTGAGTTAAACATTAACAGAGACAAAATATATTTATCTCTTTGCCCAATAAAGCTTAATATGCACCTTAAAACAACGTATGCTAACACAATACAAGTAATGTTCTATTCACCCCCAACTGAAATGTGATATTTTAAACATTCCCTATGATATATCTGATTATAAATGACTTTTAAGAGCCGTATTCAACTCAGGAAATGCACAAAGCAGAGAGGTTAAAAGTGTTATTTCTTGTAAAAATGGATTGGTAATGCCTTCCTTTTATTAGTCCTAGTACTATTTATTACTCTTCATTCTGTAAGAGCAATCTTCTTTTTATTTTTTTAAACAAAAATAAAAAAGATATTAGTTTGGTTTGCTTCTAACACTACACTAAGTAAAATGAGAGTGCCTGAATACACATTCTATCATTTAAAATAAATTACACAGGACTGAGAAAGTGTCAAAAATGGGGACACTTAAGGTTACCTTGGGTTTCTTTCTTTAACATGGTTTCCTAACAGACTATGAGAAGAAAGAAGGGCTTCTCAGGCCTCGTTTTCATGGACCGTAGACCATAGCCCCTAAACTACTGTCCTAGACCAGTTGTCAGGGTCCACAATTTAGGCTCCTTGGATTCCTCCGATGGATCAAATCTCTAGGATTACTCTCCCCAGCAACAGACTAAAATGTCAACAGCACATGAAAAGGCATCGATATTGTCTCTTCAGGAAACCACCCAAAATGAAGACACCCAAGGGCACCTGCAAAATAAACACCTTTCCTTCCACATACCCCTTGGCTCCCTCAAGACCTATAACTCTAGAAAGGAGAAAAGGAACTGCCTGGGTTACAGAGCTCACCCAAGTTCTACTTTCAAATATAACTAACACACACACACACACACACACACACACACACACACACACAATGATGGGCAGATTCCATGTATAAGTTTCTACAATGGTTTATGTATACATCGTCCTCTAGAGAAATGCCCTATCTGTGCACATCTCTCAACAGAGTCGAGGCCTGCTCTCAGGCTGTTCCAGCCAAGATTGCCACTCACATCCCTGAGATGTCCTCTGCACACCACCTCATCAAACAACACATCTCCTTTCCAAGCCCAGCTCTAATTTCCCTCTTAAAACACCCTATAGGTGTGGAGAAAAGGGAACCGTCCTACACTGTTGGTGGGAATGTAAATTGGTACAGCCACTATGGAGAACAGTATGGAGGTTCCTTAAAAAACTAAAAATAGAGCTACCATATGAACCAGCAATCCCACTCTTAGGCATATGTCCAGAGAAAACCACAATCTGAAAGGATGCATGCACCCCGATGTTCATTGCAGCACTATTTACAATAGCCAGGACATGGAAGCAACCTAAATGTCCATAGACCGAGGAATGGATAAAGAAGATATGCTACATATATACAATGGAATATTACTCAGCCATAAAAAAGGAATGAAATAGTGCCATTTGCAAAGATGTGGATGGACCCAGAGATTGTCATACAGAGTGAAGTAGGTCAGAGAGAGAAAAATATCATATAATATCGCTTATATGTGGAATCTAGAAAAAATGGTACAGATGAACTTATTTGCAAAGCAGAAACAGAGTCACAGATGTAGAGAACAAACTTATGGTTACCAAGGGGGGAAGGGGAGATGGGACAAACTGGGAGATTGGGATTGACATATATACACTACTATGTATAAAATAGATAACTAATGAGAACCTACTGTATAGCACAGGGAACTCTACTCAGTGATCTGTGGTGACCTAAATGGGAAGGAAATCTAAAAAAGAGTGGATATATGTATAACTGATTCACTTTTCTGTACAGCAGAAACTAACACAACATTGTAAAGCAGCTATACTCCAATAAAAATTAAATAAATAAAAATTTTAAAAAGCCAACACACACCCTATAGAGAGGCCGTTTCAGACCCACTATTCTAATCAATTTGGTAGTTCCTACTACTTTAGACCCTCTCCAAGTGTTTAGCGCAATTGTAAAAATTCTGTATGGTTGCTGGTATGTCTCCAATGCTCATGTGTATAATAACAGCTGCCGCAGCCCTGGAGTCAGAAGGAAAAGACAGCCATGCTACCTATCAAGTGGCATCTTGCTCCACCCTGCACCACAAGAAAGGGCAGGACACTTTTTAGGTAACCAAATTCATGGTTAGAACCAAGTGCATAATAATGAAGTTTTACTTACTTAAATTAGGTGGGTATGTCTCCCTCATTAGCAATTCAGAGAAACAGAGGGCGGGCTATGTATTTTACTCTCTTTCTAATTTTCCTTGCTACCTACCTAACACAGTACACTATACTCAATAAATACAGATCACTGAATAAACTGAACACACACATACAAGTAAAGAAACATCATCGGGGGCTTCCCTGGTGGCGCAGTGCTCGAGAATCCTCCTGCCAATGCAGGGGACACGGGTTCGATCCCTGGTCTAGGAAGATCCCACATGCCGCGGAGCAACTAAGCCCATGCGCCATAACTACTGAGCCTGCGCTCTAGAGCTCGTGAGCCACAACTACTGAGCCCATGTGTCAAAACTACTGAAACCCGCGCACCTAGAGCCTGTGATCCACAACAAAGAGAAGCTGCTGCAATGAGAAGCCCACGCAGCACAACAAAGTGTAGCCCCTGCTCGCTGCAACTAGAGAAAGCCGGCGCGCAACAACAAAGACCCAACACAGCCCTAATTAAATAAATAAATAAATAAAAGAAACATCATCTATTTCAAAGATGGCCACTTTCTAAAGCTGGGACAAAGGCGAGAGTTAGATACCTGCTTACTTAAAGGCTCAATCAGACCTCAGAGATACAATGCTGCCAGGTAACATTTTGTCATCAATCTCCCAGGGACAACGAGTGTACATGCACAGTAGCAAGAAATATCAATAATCTCAGTAAAGTAAGAGGCAAGATCATCTCCCAAGAGGGAGCGTGGCCTACTTTAGAACTGGAAGCACAGGGAGAATGGAATATATATATTCTAGTCACTGAAGAGAATGTGCTACAAAATTGATAAGAAATTACTGTCAAGCCACAATAAGGGCCTAAAATGAAATTAGAATCACAAATTTGTAGTGGACCAAATCAGCATGGTTTTGGGAATTTCTTCTATAATATTTTACCATCAGATTGCAAAAAGGGGGAACGCACACAGTGACTAACGCAGTGGACTAAGCGCGTGGCTAGGAGGGCCACAGAGGTGTTACTGAAGCAGCAGGTCTCTGGGACAAGGGTGGGCAGGGAATCAGCAGCGTCTAGGAGTGAATGGATCAAGGCAAGGATACAGCTCCACAGACCTGGATGGAAGAGGCAGCAGCTCAGGACTCTGCAAACAGAGGAGAGAACTGAGATCTTAGAAGTGGAGCAGTGATGATGGAGTACAAGCTACAGCAGAAAGGGGAGGTGGGGAGCAGAGATGGAGGCGTAAAGAGTCTAGCAGGCTGAAGAACGATGAATGCACCACCATCTCACATACCAAAGTTGGTAAGGAGGATGGCAGAGGATGACAAAGAGACATGAGCCAGGTACTGAAGTTGCCTAAAAAGGTGGGAATGAGTCCTAGATGGACAAACTCAGCATGATTACTTGAGGTGAATGGTACAGGTGGACAAATGATTACATTTTAATACTTTCTCAACAAATCAGGATAAGTGGGAAAAAATGAGGCCTCCACAAAACAGGGAAGAATCAATTTCACTTAGAGCAGGAGGGAAGGTACATAAAGGAGAGGAGAAATGACTAAAGAATGAAGGGGTATGTCTCCAGGTGGAAGAACATTTCTAGTCAATGTAATGTTGACTGGATTAATCAAGCTTAGAGTCTCTTAGTAAAATACTCTGAAAGCCTTTGAACTAAGGTACCACAAAAATAACAACTACCTCAATTACTATCATTTTCTGAGGATTTATATGCAAGAGACTATATGAAGTGGACATGCATTTTTTTTTTTTTTTTTTTTTGCGTTATGCGGTCCTCTCACTGTTGTGGCCTCTCCCATTTGCGGAGCACAGGCTCCGGACGCGC
>NW_006798707.1:1929781-1969321 GCF_000442215.2 Lipotes vexillifer | reverse complement strand
GTGGTATGCGGGCCTCTCACCGCTGTGGCCTCTCCCGTTGCGGAGCACAGGCTCCAGACGCGCAGGCTCAGCGGCCATGGTTCACGGGCCCAGCCGCTCCGCGGCATGTGGGATCTTCCCGGACCAGGGGCACGAAACCGTGTCCCCTGCATCGGCAGGCGGACTCTCAACCACTGCGCCACCAGGGAAGCCCTGGACATGCATTATTTACTTTCATCCTTACAATGAGACTATCAGACAGGTATTACACTCATTTTAGTGAAGAGGATACAAAGGCATAAATAAGCTAAATAACTCGCCCATGGTCAGAGTCAGTGATAAGGCTGGAACTGGAACCCAGGGGTAACTGAGCCTTTGCTGTTTTTAACCACTAACAGAATTCAGATGGTATAAAGTATTCCCTCGTCCCATATTTCTGGTCCTCATTCTTTCATCTTTAAAATATGTCTTTTAAAGCTATGCAATGCCAATTCTCAACCACATCAGAGAACTAACACCACATATTTGCACTGCACTGAGAATGCACTGTAGTGTCTTCCCGGGGATGCAACACTTCTAACCTAAAACAGGAAAATGCATATTATGCTGAAGAACAACTGCTCTTCACTTTCAAATTACTGGCATCAGAGTGAATGGCTTGTTTTTTGTTTTTTTTTTTCTCCCCCACAACAATGTCCCACAATCACATCACAGTCACACCAAAGAAATGTTAGGCAGCTCTCCGACTGTTTAGTCTAAGGATTTATTTCCTCACCTCCAAAGAAAATAAACAAATTTAGGTTGTCTTCACTTTATTACTATTAACTCATTACTAAAAAGTTACAGAACATATTATTATTACATAATAATCTATAAGAATATATATTAAGGTATTATTACCTCAATTCTTATATATAGTACAGAATTGTTTAAAAAATAAACTGCATGTAAACACATCTTTAGAAGAGCATCTGATAGAACTTATTCCTGTGCCTTTTCGGTAGCTGTCTCATTTCCACACCAAGAGAACGAAGCAGGTTTGGTCTACTGAAAGGCAATGGGTCTGAAGCAAACTAAGGAAACCATGGGTCTCTTCTAATTTGGTGTAAAAAGAGATTGTCATTTCTGCTCAGCAACCTAAATTCTTTTAGGGATGTAATGAAGGAAATGGTAGTAAAAGAAGTGAGAGCAGGGCTTCCCTGGTGGCGCAGTGGTTGGGAGTCCACCTGCCGATGCAGGGGACACGGGTTCGTGCCCCGGTCCGGGAAGATCCCACATGCCGCGGAGCAGCTGGGCCCGTGAGCCATGGCCGCTGAGCCTGCGCGTCCGGAGCCTGTGCTCCGCAATGGGAGAGGCCACAACAGTGAGAGGCCCGCGAACCGCAAAAAAAAAAAAAAAAAAGAAGTGAGAGCAGCATGGCTTAAAAACGTGAGAGGGGCCCAGTGTAAATCAGGCTGGTAGAAAATGTGCAATCTGAAGATGTGTTGAAGTGTGATGACCACTTTAAGCTCCTCTCCAACCAGCAGTTCAGGTGGGCTGATGGTATTCAGTGGTGATGGTCTACAATGGCTAAGCTGCCACTGGATGCACTAAAAGTGACATTTTCTACACTGAGTAATTTGCCTCATGGAAAACAACTTAACACCAGGATACGTCCCTGGTCTTAGCCATAGACTGGCAATTAGGGAAGTGTGGTTCTAGCCTGTCTTCACCAATTATCTGTACCACAGACTTTGACAAGTTCCTCTTCTAGAGAGAGGAAGCTACAACTTGTCCAGCCTGTCTTGGAGGGCTGTGGGAAGACCCACGTTAAAGTAAAGAGCTGTGCAGGAAGGGAGAAGGGACTCTGGCTGGAATCAGCAGCTTCATGACCAGCCCTCAAGTCTGTGTGGCTGCACCGTGTTTCTCTGCCTTCCTCTCCCCCTACTATTTAAGATTGTTTTTTAGGCTCATTATTGCTTCACACACTGCTTGCTAGGAAGGAAATATTTCTATGCAATAAAAATTCTTTTGGTGTTTTTTACTCCCTTCTCATCCATGCAAAACAGGAAAGCATGACACATTGCCTTTTATGGTTATAAAGATCCAGACTAAGGTTCTTAATGTTCTTAGACAATTGTACTCATAATATTACCACAATACTTTCCTAACTTAACACTGTTTGAAGAGGAAAAGATGCCTTACATACTCCAAGCTTAATATATCTCCAGGGAAGACATACCCTTACAAACGTATACTAAATCAAGTCACCAGTTAATCAAACAGGGAGTTCAATGAAATAATAAAACTAAGATGCTTGTAGAGGGCTACTAAAAATGAGAATGCCAAGGTAATTTTATGTGGTTTTAAAAGCAATTTTCTTCTATTTGAACCATGCTCTGAACAGTGTGGTCTACAGGGCACTGAAAACCAAGGGCACAATTGGTCTCTCATAACAGGATCACTTGTTTTTGTTCACTGTTATTCAACAACCATCACCACAGAAGGTTCTGAAAAAACTGAATATCCACATGAAAAGGAATGAAGTTGAACCCTTACCTAACACCATATACAAAAATTAACTCAAAATGAAAAATTAACCTAAATATAAGAACTAAAATAATAAAACTGTTAGAAGAAAACACAGGACAAAAGCTTCACACTAGATTTGGCAATGATTTCTTGCATATGATACCAAAGGCACAGGTAACAAAAGAAATAACATAAATTTGACTTCATGAAAATTTAAAAACTTTGTGCATCAAAAGATAGTATCAACTGAATAACAATGCAACCCACAGAATGGGAGAAAATGTTTACAAAGCATACAGCTGATAAGGGATTAGTGTCTAGAATATATAGAGAACGCCTAAAACTCAACAACAAAAAACAACCCAATCCAAAAATGGGCAAAGGACTTAAACAGACATTTCTCCAAAGAAGATATATGAATGACCAATAAGCACATGAAAAGGTGCTCAACATCACTCATTATTATGGAAATGTAAATCAAACCAATGAGATACCACCTCACACTCATTAGGACAGCTAGTCTCAAAAAAACAGAAAACAACAAGTGTTGGCAAGGATGTGGAGAAATTGAAACTCTGTGCACCACTGGTAGGAATGTAAAATGGTAAAGCTGCTGTGGAAAACAGTATGATAGTTCCTCAAAAAATTAAACATAGAAATACCAAATGATCCAGCAATTTCACTTCTGGATATATACCCAAAAGAACTGAAAGCAGGGTCTTGAAGAGATAATTGTACACCTATTTTAATATTCACAATAGCAAAAACGTGGCAGCAACCCAAGTGTCCACTGAAAAATGAATGGATAAGCAAAATGTGGTATGTGTGTATATATATATATATATATATATATACATATATATATATATATATATATATATATAGCAATATTATTCAGCCTTAAAAAAGGAAGGAAATTCTGCAATATGCTACAACATAGATGAACTTTAAGGACATTATGCTCAGTAAAATAAGCTAGTTACAAAAAGACAAATATTATATGATTCCACTTATACAAGGTACTTGGAGTAGTCAAAATCATGCAGACAGAAAGTGCGATCGTGATTTCCAGGAGCTGAAGGGAGGGGAGAATGGGAAGTTATTGTTCAGTGGACACACAGTTTCAGTTTTACAAGTTGAAAAGAGTTATGATGATGGATGGTGGTGATAGTTGCACAACAATATGAATGTATTTAAACCACTGGACTGTACACTACTTAAAATAATTAAGATGGTAAATTTTTTTACATATATTTTACTGCAGTAAAAAAAAAAAGCCATCAGCTGATAGATAGCTCATCTAAAGCAGTACCATCTCTTCCGTTATTTCTGGAGATTTTTTTTCTCTTAGATGAGGCAGGTAGTTTACGGATTCTTCTGTCTCTTCCAACAGACAAATCTACGTTACTGAGATCAAACTCATTTTTTTTTTCAATGTTCTAATACTGCTTTCATTTAAGAATACACAGGTTCTTAACAATTTTTTAAATGCTGTATGGTACAGTTGTTTTTAAAATGAGCATCACAGAATTTTAAGGCTGAACCTGAGAGATTATCTAGTCTAATTCTGGAATTAGAGATAAGAAGGCTGAAATTCAGAGAGGTTTCTTAACTTCCCCAGAGTCACACCACTAATTAAGGACAAATAAGATAAAGGGTACCCAATGTTAACTACTTTGAAAAATCTAATCTACAAATTTGAACTTACAAAAAGTTATTCATTTTATAAAAGGGTTATAAAAGGCTGAAGGGTTCCTTAAACAATGAGCTCCTGTAGCTCCTTTTTAAGAATTCAGTATGCAAAATAAATGTACACTAAATCTGTAGAAATATATCTATAGTAGAAAGTTAACTATGAGCCAAGATTCATGACTGATTTTTGGGTAACATATTTGTAAAATAGTATAAAATAACTTTCACTGTTTATGCTATCAATAAAACATTGGGATAATTCTGCCTTCTTCAAAAATGGTCCATTTGAGAACAAAAAAAGTAAATCTTCTAATGTCTTTGACACTGTTTCAATCAATAAAATGAAATCCACCCCCCTTTACTTCAAATTAAAGGTGGTGCATTTACTTGCAGAGGATCATATTCCTTAATAAGCACTGTAAATCCAAATAATGTAATTAAACTCTGAATTTCCCATGAAAAGAATTATGAAGGAAGGATACCTGACCAAGGGCCTAGAGCTCAAAAGTTTGTCTAAAAACATATACAATGGGAGTTACTCAGTTTTCCTGGGTCTCTCCCATGTACACGCATTGAATTTTTTGTGCTGTTATCCTGTTAAAATAACAAACAAACAAATACAATGGTCATACTTTATCAACAGTGAAATAATGTACTTATGATACATAAACAAAATAATACTGCAATTCAATAATTAATTATAAAACTTTTCTTTAGTAAGCTATATTTCCTAATAAAGGAAGCAAAGAGCCTTTATTTACCTTTTTTCTAATTCCCATTTACCTTCTTTTCTAATTCCTACCTTATTTGTATGACAACAAAAAGAAAATGAAGAAACACTGTCACTGGAGTCATCAAATTCTGAAGACTTTCTCTAGATATATGTGCAAGAGCTTTTTCTCCTTTAATGAAATAGTCCAGAAAGGTATAATTAATGCCAATCTACCCATCATGCAGGTAAAGAAACACATGAAATCCAAAGAAGTGCCTGTGTATTCCCTATCTTTTTACATAGCCTTCCCTATCACCTTTCCCAATTATCCACCACCCTGAAATTTTTTGAGACTACTTTGGCACACCTGATGGCTTTCTGAGAAATGGTTTTTACTGTCATTTTTCCCTCTGTAAATTTCTCTTACTTAGGAAGTAATTTGCTAGAGAAGTTGAGATCAATAGTCCCCAATTTATTTGAGAGTATATGTTAATTTGTATGTTCGATTAACACAAAAATAAGAGATGAAAAACTGGTTCAGGTTGCAAATATGAATAACTTTAAGATCTGAGTTGAGAATCACTTCTTTAATGAATAACAAGTGAACAAATGAGCGAATGAATAAATGAAGAACAAACAATCTAGCCAACATACTTTAACACTGTCTTCCTCTCAGTCAGTGCTCAGCAGCATTAGACACAGGTGACCAAGCTTTCTTCTGGAACATCTCTCTCGGCTTCTGCAATGCCACTCTTGCCTCGTTTTTCTACCATTTCAGTAACCACCCTTGTCAGTCTCCTTTATTGACTGCTTCTCCTCTACAAGACCTCTAGATAATCCTCAGGGCTTGGGCTCTTCTGTCTCTACACTTTCTCTTCAGGTGACCAGAGACATTCCAATGGGTCTAAGCAATGTCTCCATGCTAAATACTTCCAAGTTTATATCTCCACCTCAACCTCTCTTCCAAACTCCAGACTTACAGATCCTATCTACTGGACATCTCCACCTAGACATCTACTAGGCAACTCCAAATTAACACGTCAAAACTGGAATTCTTAATCAAACCCTTCAACCTCTTCACCCCATCCCAAACTCGTACTCTCTCCTATCTCTATCCTCCCCATCTAAATAAATGACACCACTATCTACCCAGTTACCCAGAAACCTAGTGGTCATCTTTGCTTTCTCTCTGCTAGTATTTAATTGTCTTGACATAATGGATTTCATGAAAACTACAATAAACATTGTCCTACCTTCCCAAGACACTGAAGCTCTAGTGAACTAAAGAAAGGAAGTCTGATAACATGATCTGGTGCCATTTTCTTTAGGGTGGGATTGAGAGAGGGGGAGGGAGGTTAGGAAAAGAATTGAAGCAATATGATCAAACTAGGTATTGGGAACATTCTGGGTGTTCACAACAATCCACGCTAAAGAATATTTGTTCTTCAAAACCAAAGACAGTTGTCTCTTTAAAAAAAAACAAAAACCTTCATCTTTCTCTGAAATAACATTTTATTTGGGTTTAAATTACCTCAAAAAGAAGAGCCTTTGTTCTTAGAATGTAAGTTTTAGAATCTTATGTGAAATTTTTTGTGAGATGAACAGCTCTTCCATACACTACCTCTTCTGAAGTCTGTAATCAAGGATAATTATACTACAGCATAAAAGCCAATAGTTACTACAATTTTAATAGCATCCTATACACTCTATAAAAATATTTTAAATTCATAAAACATATAGGAACAAAGAGCTGCAGTCTTCTCTTAAGACTTTAGTCCTTAAAGAGCAAAAAGTTTACTTATATCCGCTGTAAGAAGATATTTAAATATAGAAAGGTGTGCTTTGTTTTTACAAACATTTATGTACTTTTATAACTAGTCTCTCCACTCCCATTAATTATATTTAATTCTATTGTCAGTAAGTAGACAAAGCTTTGGGCAATGTTAGTGTTTGTCTCCAAAACCTCAAGGCTAAAAGGTTTGCTCAGCTTCTGAAAATGAAGGACGATAGTATTTGAGAGAATTCTTTTATATATTTTCCAAGTCATTTACTCCCCCTGCCAATTTACAATTAATGAAAGAATATGTTGAGCTGGAAAACACTGCTGATCACCTAAATTAGGTACCGATGATACACGATGAATAAGGCACTGAGTCTGCCTTTTAAGAGCTCATGGTACAGAAACACAGTATGAAAAAAAATGAAATCATAAGATTCTTTATTAAAAATGTTAAGTGGTCATCTAGGATTTAAACAACCTCAGTTAAACTGCATGTTAAATTACTAAAACAGGAGTTACTTCCATAAACGTTTTAAATGTAAAATTTCATAAAAACAGGGATGAAATTTGCTACCTCGAGATTTTAATTAAATCCAAAAATCTATAATATATAATTTATACAATATAAAATGTATACAATAAATGAGGAAAAATCCATGAGACAATGAGGAAGTAGAGAGTCTTATTCAAATGAAGTGAAAATAATGATTGTATTATAGTTATAGGAATCACACGCCAAAGAACACTCAATGTGAGTTAGCTGCCTACTGCAGTAACTTCTGAAGTATACAATAGCAAATACTGTATACTGCATTTGAACAATTAGTTAAAATGACTTTCCATATCTGTCAAAAACTGTAGAACACAAAGACTTATATGGTAGACAAAAGCAGGTGACGACCCTGAAAAAAGATACCCTGGGCTTGTACGTGCATACACACACACACACACACACACACACACACACACACACACACACTTTGTTTTTATGGTAACCCTAATTTGAAATGGTAATAGGAAGGTGTAATGCTTTTTCAAACTTAACCTTAGAATTGGTCCTTGTATCCAAGGGTTCTGCATCCATAGATTCAACCAACCATGTATCAAAAATATTTGAGGAAAAGCAATTCCAGAAAGTTCCAAAAAGCAAAACTTGAATTTGCTGAGCGTCAGCAACTAATTTCATAGTGTTTACATTGTATTTACAACAATTTGCATAACATTTACATTGAATTAGGTATTATAAGTACTCTAGAGATGATTTAAAGTATATTAGAGGAGGTGCATAGGTTATATGCAAATACTATGCTATTTTATATAAGGGATTTGAGCACCTCAGGGGTCCTGGAACCAATTCCCCACAGATTCTGAAGGATGACTGCACTTTCATCCTTTCTTTCTTTTTTTTTAAAGAAGAGGTTGGGGGTAGGAGTTTATTAATTAATTTATTTATTTTTGGCTGTGTTGGGTCTTCGTTTCTGTGCGAGGGCTTTCTCTAGTTGTGGCAAGCGGGGGCCACTCTTCATCGCAGTGCACGGGCCTCTCACTATCGCGGCCTCTCTTGTTGCGCAGCACAGGCTCCAGACGCGCAGGCTCAGTAGTTGTGGCTCACGGGCCTAGCTGCTCCACGGCATGTGGGATCCTCCCAAACCAGGGCTCGAACCCGTGTCCCCTGCATTAGCAGGCAGATTCTCAACCACTGTGCCACCAGGGAAGCCCCATCCTTTCTCAAATAAGGATAAATTTTCCTTGCCTAGAAGGGAGTGCCAACATGAACTCGGAAGCCCCTGTTTACTGCAGAGGTGGGGCCCCAAGGCTGTACAGCTCCCTCACTAACTTGTCAGGAGCCTGAAGGCCAACTTAATCTGCATTAAAAAAAAATTTTTTTTAAAGCAGCCCTCTCAGCTTTTAATAGAGGTGTGGTCCAATCCAGACAATTGTGTGTCCCAGCATATTCTGCTAGATCCAAATAGTTTCCATTGTGATCAAGAAAAAAGCTTGCTTGTCAGAACTTGTATTAGCTGTACTGGGTGTACTTTGTATGAAAACTGGAAGCAGGCAAAGGCAACAGCTGACTTCTTAACTAAGTAGTATGGAAAATCTTCAAGGTTCGATACAGATGTGGTCCCGAGGGTCCATGAACTGGGAAAATCTGTGACTATCTTAGGCATGCCCTAGGGGAACCTCTTAAAAAACTGCCCTCCTTTTCCTGGTCTATACCAAACATCCTTTCCCCAAAAATTTTTGGCAGAAGCATGATATCAAATACTTATTTAGTTAAATGTACACTAAAAGTATAAAGTTCACTATTCTCAAGGAAATTTTACATCTTAAACAAGAGCTTGAAAATCCAAATTTATCCAAATCAATGGACTGTCTATGGATGGTAAACAAGTGCCATCCACTGGCCCTTGTCTGCTTGGGTGACCATTCCCTCCAATAAATACTCCACACTTTTCATCTTTCCTCACCCCTACTGAAGCCATGGAGGGCAGAAAAGAAGAATGAATGTGAAAGTCCACAGAAAGGGAAATCGGTCTACTAGAGATTTACCAGTAGTATAATGACACTTAGGAAGGGTTAGGGAAGCAAAAATCCTGTTTTATTTAAAGACACACACACAAATCTACAAAGGGCTAAATTTGGATTTTGTCCCATAAGTGTTGGTCCTAGACTCTTCTCTCAGAAATAAGGCGCTCTGCATCTGCTGAATAAAGAAATATAAATGGTACCAGTGGCAGCTGATATTTGACTACAGATTAGAGAGAACTCCATATGGCCCTAAGAGATGTTAATCTGAACAACCAAAAAAAGTTCTAAACTTGAGCTTACACGTGAATAAATAGAGACAAAGGGAGACTTCAAAGCGCAGCAGACTATCAACTTTTCCTAAATGAGTGCAATGAAGAAATCTGAAGGTCAAGTGGCACCCACTTCAAGCATCTCCCTAAGCATATACCTGACTCTTTGTTAGATAATGCTTTTGCAATCCTAAATCTTAGGTAGGAACTGAGTTCAGGGTCAGAGAAGGACTCTTGGTTGTCATGGCTCTTGTCACAAGAGTAAAGCTGCGGTAACAGATAATTCTTAATTCTTTACATACCACTTCAAACATTTCTGAAAAGTAAAACTGACGAAATGCAGTCTGCTCTCTACAACATTCAAGGTCTGGTCTCTATCAGCTTCATCAGCTTCAGCTCCAATGGAAACACCACATACGCAACCGTCTAGCTGAAATAAAATTCCAGGATTACGCTCTTTGAATTCATTTGTGGTTTAGTGGATGCGGGAGTGTTAAACTCCTAAGTGAAATCATGGCCAGATAGGAAGCAGCAAAGGGCCATCACCACTAAGTAAAACTGGGGTGGGGGGTGGTCCTCAGATGCACTGAAGACAAAGGGAGGGTGACCAGCGCTGCCGCCAGCTGCACAGAGAGAGAGCATGGGCGCAACACAGCCAGACAGCACCGCCCAGTTTACAGACCTGTCAGGTTGAGAATGAGCAAAACTGAACACTGTAAATCACTGTGTTGCATCAACAAGTTTTCAACATAGTCTGTTTCCCACAAATTTTCTTTATTGTTCAAAGAATAAGGGAAGAACACCTATAGTTTTACCAAAGGAACTAAACCCAAGCTGTTTTCCCCCTCAAACCACTGTAACATAACATGAGAAAATCTTAATTACTTCTCAGGAATTTAATCATTATGTAAATTGGTATGAAGAGACTAAGAATTAAATTCAAATGAATAGAGTTGCATTATAGAAACAAAACTGGGGGGGGGGGTTGGAATTCAGTGATTTTGAACCTGCTTTTCCCATATGAACTGTATCACTGGATAACCAAATAGTAGATGAGAGAAATCATCTCCTTATTCAATTATTCCAGCTAATACATAGAATGATAAAATTATAGCATTACCAGTTGCAACCCCTAATGAATTAATGGATCTAAGCCTTAAGCACCAATGGCTGCTACCTTTACAAAAAGAGTGACAACCAGACATTTATGTGCCTCTTGATAAAAGAACACACTACCACCTATAGTCTTGCCAAAGGAATTAAACCCAGATCTGATTAAGCCTTTCGATTCAGCTGCCGATTTGCAGGAAATACATAGGAACATGCTTCACAGCACAATGAGTCTGCAATCAGCAAAATCTAGATTGTGGGAAACTCTACAAGTAAGTGACCTGGGTTCTTGACGACAACAACAACAACAAAAGTAAAGAATAAAGGAGGAACCTGTAGACAAAAGAAGACTTAAAAGACACATCAGGGCTTCCCTGGTGGCGCGGTGGTTGGGAGTCCGCCTGCCGATGCAGGGGACACGGGTTCGTGCCCCGGTCTGGGAGGATCCCACGTGACGCGGAGCGGCTGGGCCCGTGAGCCATGGCCGCTGGGCTTGCGTGTCCGGAGCCTGCGCTCTGCAGCGGGAGAGGCCGCAGCAGTGAGAGGCCCGCGTACCACAAAAAAAAATAACACACCAGTACTGCCTAAGACAACGTAAATACTTAAGCTCCCTTCTGTACTCCCAGCTTTTCTTTGCTCTTTGTTATTTAATTCTATATTTCTTCAAAAAAAAAAAAAAAAAAAAAAGACACATCAAATTTAAAACAACAGGTAAGACACAACTATAGCTGAGGGATACACACTTGGGTGATGAAACCATAAGGAATCTCAAGGGTTTCTTCCTAAAAAGTCAGGGCAGTGCTTACTTTTGAAGTGAGGAAGAAGGTGTGACTGGGATGGGGCACAGGAAGTCACGGGAGAGTGCTCTAATAGGTGACAGTTCCGACAGATATTACTACTTCATAATTAAGGAAACTGAAGCTTAATGGGTCTGAGTAATTCACCAAGGTTCCACAGTAAGGGGTAGGCGTGTAGCTGTAGTTCCGACACAGGCCATCTGACTACAAGCTTGAGCTTTTGCCTAGGGCCTACCTGGATTTAGCACCTTTTTTTTATTTTAAAGGTATAATTTACAAAAACTAAAGTGCACCCATACTGAGTGTAACTTTTACTTGAGAGTAAAGTCCAATGAACTTTACATTTGAAAACACTACTTGCTTCTTAATATCCATAAAAATAGAGGAATGCATAATCTCTTTAAGCAAATATCTTTGCCAGTGCAAAGCTAAATTGTTGACAATTTAAGATTAATAAGGAAGGTACTTCAGAGACTACAGTAGTAAGTGAGTTTTTCCTGGAACTGGGGATAAAACAGGATGATGCTTCCTAAGTGATCTAATGTTTTAGTTTTCTTTTTTTACTGGTCAAAATTAATAATTCCCCGGGGATTTTTGAAGACAGCCAAGGTGTGGGCATTGGAAGTAAGAGATAACAAAGTATTTTCTCTCCATAGGAAAAAAGAGACATGAGTGGGGCATCGGAATAGGAGCTAAGGTAAATACAAACTTTCAGGTTAGCTAACAAAGGCGTAAGCTTTCATAGCACCCCGGAGCAAGCAGAAAAAGACACGAGAAAGCCTTGTGCGAATTAAAAGATTTTCTTAAAGAAAGATTTTCCTAAAGAAAACAGAGTGAAAAAGTACTTTGATTACGGTTAGGCTTAATGAAGCTATTTGAAACTGTGCCTTAAAGTAGGTCTAACTCTTTTGATATTGTAACATCTAGGCTTGGATTTGTTTGTAAATCATAGTAGTTAGTAAATATTTGTCCTGTTATTTTAAGAATTCTTTTCTGTAACAATCATAGTAATAGGAATGATAATAAGTAACATGCCTAGAGTGCTCTGTGGTGGTCCCTGAACTAACCAGTTACAGGTATCAACTCATTTAATCTTCAGAGCCACTCTCTGAAGTAGGTTGTAACTGTGGAGGTACCAAGGCAAACAACTAGTAAGCAACAGAGCAGGAACACTGACACTCTTGTGTGTTTGCGTTTATCCACTGCTTTGCAGTTACTTGGCAGTTAATCTTCTTGTTGGGCCAATCCTGCTCTAAATTAGCACCGCAATCCCCATGCTGGTGGGCAACTTTAATGGAACTTAGGAGAAACTAAGAGCTCTTTAGAGGCAATGACTATCTGAGTTTGTTCCATTTCAGGGAAGGAAATATTGGAGGTAGACTTGACCTATACTTTTAACTTTCTGTAACTAACTCTTTGATCCATTATATTGCAAAGATATCTGGAAATATCAATACATCAGACAGGATTTATCCTATAAACTATGGGTTTCTCTACTACAGAGGTCGGCACACAGTAGGTACTCAATATTGAATGAAAGTGAAAACGAATACATGAGCTAACAAGCACAGAACTTTTAGACATATTGTATAATCTGTAGAGTACCAAGGAAGTAAACCGATCATCTCAAGTGGCCCCTTTCTTTCTAGGCAGTGTCGAAAGGTTGAACTAAAGAAAGGGATAAAAAGCGAGACCCCTGGAAAGAAGAGAGGGGAAGAAAAGGACCAATGCAGGGAGTATGTAGCTGATATAACCAATAAAGAGGATAGCAGGCCATGATTCAAGTTTTCTCACGAACGCATAAATTTATATGGATATTTGTCTTTATTTTCAGTTTGCTAGGAGTCTCTATTACCCTGAAAGGTGAAAATATAATGAAGATGGACCCCTTCATCACCGTCATACACAGACACATACATACTTACTCCATTAAAAACATCCTCTGACTTAGAGAAAAAACGTATGGTCACCAGGGGGGAAGGGTGGGGGAAGGGATAGATTGGGAGTTTGGGATTGACACGTACACATCGCTATATTTATTTATTTAAAGCATTAGACCTATTGATTTTTTAAAAATTATTTATTTATTTATTTGGCTGCGTCGGGTCTTAGTTGCAGCACGCAGGATCCTGCGTCATGTGGGGTCTTAGTTCTCCAAACAGGGATCGAACCCACATCCACTGAATTGGAAGGCGGATTCTTAACCACTGGACCACCAGGGAAGTCCCCACACTGCTACATTTAAAAGAGATAACCAACAAGGACCTCCTGTGTAAAAAAAAAAAAAAAAAAAAAAAAAGAACACAAGGGACAAAGAGAGGCCTGCGTATGACAAAAAAAAAAAAAAAAAAAAAAAAAAAAAAAAAAAAGGACCTACTGTGTAGCACAGGGAACTCTGCTCAATACTCTTTAATAACCTAAATGGGAAAAGAATTTGAAAAAGAATAGATACAGGTATATGTATAAGTGACTCACTCTTCTGTATACCTGAAACTACTGCAACATTTTTAATCAACTATACTCCAATATAAAATAAAAGATTAAAAAAAAGTCCTCTGGAAAAAAAAAAAAAGTCCTCTGAAATAAAAGGAAAAAAAATCAGAGCAGAGTTGTTGTTTTTTTTCATGCATTCATTTTTTTGGTTTTTACCAACCCAGTTATTTTGGGTTGCTATAAACTAAAAGCTATAAGAATGTCAATGTCGAGGCCATATGTTGAAAGTCAACAGGATTCTTTTTCTTCTAGCATTCTCTCTTTTATTGGCAGGTTTTCCTAGTAAGATCTGTCATCTGGAAGAGCTCATTCTGCACAGTTGATGATTTTCCATAGGTTATGTTTTCAGGCTGAATCATAATCTTTTGTAGCCATAATCTGCTGAAATTCTCATCACATGCATACAATATTTAAAACATTTCATTTTTTTTTCCAAAATGTAATATATGAGTTTTCCCCCATCTTCACAATTAAACCAATATCAAAATGTCGTGGCAGAATTAATTATAGCGTGGGAAGGGTAATTAAATTTTAGAACTTAAAACCTCAAATCTACCACAGAGTTGTAAACTTAGAATTTTATGCATTCTTAACAAAGGTTGTCTGCCTCAGCCAAGTAAGTTCACAAATGTTACATTGCATGACTTGATTCTGATTTAGGGTTAAGATTGTTAGAACTTGTATTTTGTGCCCTTGCCACACATGTACATTGTAAATATTGCATAAGAAGACTGGAATGCAATAGTCATAAAAATAATTGCAGGCTATTACATAATCAGAAGTCTGTTTCTATCCTTTATTAGGCTAGTCTCATCACACCAAGTAAACTATATATACCAAATAAAAATAGAATGAGTTCTAGAATTATATTTCCTTTTTCATGTTTTCTTTAGATTTAAGATTTTAATTGCTATAATGTGGATCATAATGTTTCTTTTTTAAAAACCCGGTAGAAAAGGGAGAGTTCACTTGAATAATATACAAGTGAATATTCATCTACATTGCCATGAAATCATTCTACAGATACTGTATGCCTACACATATGTGTTTTTTTCTTTAAAAGCAAATTCTTCCTGAGTATATACTGTGTTCATGATGGTACACCAGAATGAAGGGGAATACAAAGGTGAATTAGACTAAGTCTGCCATAAGGAGCTTAAACTCACAAACATCATCCTTTCCTTCCTATGTACCACTGCCAGTGTATCACTTCCCTTCTAGACTGTTGCTGTCTCCTCTAACCTATGCTCCTTGCCTCTGTGTGCCATCCGCGGTGAAATCTTAAGGCACCACCTTGACTGTACCTTGCCACTGGCTTTTGAGCACGTACTAAATGAAGTTCAAACCCTTTAGTCTGGCATTCCACACTCAGCAATCTTGTTTTTCCTTGAACGGAATTCAAACTTGTCTACCTTTAGGCCTTTCCTCAAACTTTCACTCCTCCTAGAAGTAACAGTGGTATAAGGCCACAACTGATGGGTAAGATTTCAACAGGTAGAAACTGCAACATAGAGGATTCCAGATTGAAGAAGACACAAAACCAAGGAAGAGTGACAAACGTTCAAGCTAATTGTTTGGTATGGTTGGAATGTAAGATTGATGTAAGTAAGTAGAGGGATACAGGGATAACATAATGCTCATAAGCTTTCAGGTCCTAGTATTTATCTGTCTTTCTATCTCCCAATTTACCTACTTACTTCCTCCAGTGGTTTTAAAATATGTTCACAAATTCCTTGAAACTCCTGCCTTCAAGAATTACAGCCTAATTGTCTTTTTCTTAATTATGGGCTGGACTTAAGCCACTACTAACGAAGTGAATGAAGGGAAGTGACACTGTGTGACTTCAGACACTAGGTCCGAAGCTTCCTCCTTACTCTCTCAGATTGCTTACCCTGGAGAAAGTCGGGTGCCATGCTGTGAGGACACTCAAGCAGCCTATAGAGAGGCCCATGTGATAAGGAATCAAGCCCTCCCGCCAACAGCCCTGAGAGTGAGTCGTCTTGGAAGCGGATGCTCCAGGCCCAGATAAATGACTACATCACTGCCAACATCCTGACAGCAACCACATGAAAGACTCTGAGCTGGAAACTCACAGCTAAGTGACTCCCAAATTCCTAATCCAGAGAAGCTATGACATAATGAATGTTCACTGGTTCAAGGCACTAAGTTTTGGAATAATTTATTATGCAATAGTAAATAACTGCTATGCTACCTATGGGATAAATGTCTACCAAGAAGAATGACTTCAGATATAAATATAAATCTTTATGACAATATGCCCAAACAGTATACTAAAGAATAAATAGCCTTTTAACCTATGGCATCACTCATATGATTAGAAAGCACAGTGAGGACACAGATCACATATATCGTGTTTTCCACCATGTACATCCTCAGCATCAAGTACAGTGCCTAACACAGTTAACAATTTGTTGAATGGATGTACCCCTTCCCAAGGATGGCTCTGAAGGAGATTTCCTTGCAATACAGTAGATTTCACAGCCCTGAGTTTCTTAGCAAACGACAAGACTAGGCAGGATAAATGGAGATAAAATATAATTCCTTAAAACTGTCTACATTCACCTCTGACCAAAGCGTTCCTCTTTGGCTTACCATTTTACAGACCTTGAGAAACTGATTTAATCTTCCTGAAAATATTTGACTCTGACATTAATAGTACTACTTAGCACACAGACCTGATATGTTATTTAAATGAAATATTTAAACCATCTGGAACAGTTCAAGGCATAGCAGGCACCCAATAATTAAATACTAATGTTAGTATTATTATTCTCTAAATATCAAGTCTAGAAAAATACAATTTACTTACAGTAGACATTGACATATATGTAAATTGTATCATTCTTATTTCTCACTAGCTATTTAAAAGGCAATGTTGGTTAATTTAAAAGTTAATCAAATGCTCTTATATGACTCAGATAATTGTTTTTTTAATGCCCTCCAGAAAATTGTCTATGTTATAAGCAGAAACTCATTTTAAGTGAAAATTACATCATAGCTGATCTTTCCTTGTGCACTTTGCAACAGTCTTTGTGCCAAAGCAATAAAATATAACATGGATATGTAAATGAAAAAAAAACTGTCTACATTCAATATATTGTTTTTATTTTCATTATTTTACCTTTTTATTGAAAAATACAACTACAAATACTGAAACTGACACAAAAAAGTATCTATAGCTTAGTGAATTACTAAAAGGCAAACACCCTCGAAAGAACTAACCAGGTCAAGAAATAGAGCTTTGCCAGCTACCCCAGGAGCCCCTCCAAACTAAGTGTGTGTGCAGATGTAGTTTCCTTTCTTACATCCTACACCTAAGAAAGGAAAGAACCAGACTACTTAGGCTTAGGAAATAGAGAGAAGATGAAAGAAGAACCAGATCCAAGGGGGTGACTCTCATTATGGCCAGGATCTCATGAGCAGAGTTCCCACAGCACTAAGAACTGGCTGCCAACTGTAGAAACTGTGGGTGTGAAGCAAGAGCTGTATGACAGGATCATGAATGGGAAGACCCTTAATGTGAACGTATTATCTTTTTTTCTTAAAATTTTAATACATGGCATAAAAGAGGCATGGATGGAATTTCTGAATGAGAGATGTGATGGTGGTAGCAGGTTCAGACGTCACACTTGTAAATATGACAGCACTCTTGCTTTGTAGATTTTAATTTGGGGGAGCTTTATGTCACATTATCCAGTAAAGTTAAACTGCCTTGAACTGTTATGTTATTCTCTAATAATGAAACACCTGATAGTGTGCTAACAAGGTAAATAAATTAAGTTGAATTTCTAGCTCTGTGCCATCAAATATAAATTTTTTTACTGAGTTTATGGATTGCCTGAGTGTTCTAGCATAAAACCCCAGCTCTGTACATGTTAATTATCAACACATGGGATTATGACAATTTCCTAAAATGGATCAACTATCAACTGAACAGCAGAGTATTGGACTGAAAAACAAAAAAGAATAGCCTCATGTTGATTTCCAGTTTTTTGCAACATCAGTTATGGCACGGAGAAAAGACTGAATCATTCTAGAATTATTGTGAGATCTTGCTTAACTATATTCAGGGTGGAAAACAGATCTTACGCAGCCTTAACAGGGCTCATAAGTCTTGCTCTTTAATGATGTAATTGTTTAGAGGTGCTAATAAAGCTGCCTGGAGAGGCTGTAATAGCTTCCACATGAAACAAGGTTGGATGACTCCACCAGTATACAAGGCAGCACATATGTGACCACAAGATATGGAGGACTGAAGCAGGTTCCATTCACGGCCAAGTGACTTGCTGAAGTAACTTTTTAGAGAGGGGTGGAGGTGGAATACGTTCCCACCAAAAAGTTCCTGTCAAAAAAAGTATTTTCATAATTCCACTATAAGAGGCTAGAAAGAACTTGTTGACCTTTGAATATGTAAGAATAAAGTTCCACCCCTTTATGTGAAGAAACAGGCCTGCTCTACCGCTAGCTTCCATGATAATTTCTTGTGGTGGAAGGAGCCTGGGCTTTCAAGTGAGACAAACCTGAAATGAAACCCTGTGCTCTGCCACATACAGATAAGGTAACCCACGTAACCCAGATAACTTCTCTCAGCTTTAGTTTCCTCATCTAAAAAAAATGGAGACAATAATGTCTTCACGCACATGTCAAAATTTTTCTGATCATAAATGACAGAAACCCAAATGATACTCACTTAAGCAAAAAAGATTATTAACTATTGGAAAGGCTCAAAAACTCCAAACAACAGCTGATCATAGGAGTTAGAGCCAAAGACAGGTCCTCAGACCTCAAGGAATGAAACCAAAAACCTCACCACTGACAGTACTGTTCTCTCTCTCTCCTCTGTACATCTTTTTCCATACTGGCATTCTTCATTCCCACTATGTAGAGGTGTACTGACCAATATAGTAGCCATTAACCAAATGTGGCTATTGAGCATTTGGAATATGACTAGTTTGAACTAAGAGGTGGTAAAGAGTAATATACATACCAGGCTTAAAAGGCTTAGTACAAAAAATATATATAATATGTCTCGTTAATAATTTTCATTTTGGTTATATATTGAAATAATATTTTGAATAATCATGGATTAAATAAAATATATTATTAAAACTATTTCTACCTGTTTCTTCTTAGTTCTTTATGTGGCAACTAGAAATTACATACATAGCTCATATATGTGACTTGCATTATATTTCTACTGGGCAGTGCTACCAAAAAACTACAAAAACAACCAGAAAACAATTAACAAAATGACAGTAAGTACACTCCTATCGATAATTACATTAAATGTTAACAAACTAAATGCACCAAACGGCTGAATTTAAAAAAAAAAAAAAAAAAGACCTCTATATAAGCTGCATATAATAGACCCATTTAAGATCTAAAGGCACACACACATTGAAAGTGAGGGAATGGAAAAAGGTCTTCCATGCAAATGGAAACAAACAAACAAAAAAGCTGGGGTACCAATACTTATATCAAAATAGACTTTAAAATACAGACTGTTACAAGAGACAAAGGACATTACATTACACTCAAGGGATCAATCCGACAGGAAGATGTAACAATTGTAAATCTAAATGCACTCAACATAGAAGCACCTAAATACAAAAATTTAATACAAAAATAAAGGGAGAAATTGACAATAACACAGTAATAGCAGGGGACTTTAAACCCCACTTACATCAGTGACAGTTCAACCGACAGAAAATCAATAAGGAAAAACTGGCTTTAAATGACACATGAGATCAAATGGACTTACATGTATATTCATTCCATCCAAAAGCAGAATACACATTCATTTCAAGTGCATATGGAATATTCCCCCAAATAGATAACATGCTAGACCACAAAACAAACCTTAATAAATTTGAAAAGAATGAAATCAAATCAAGCATCTTTTCTGATCATAACAGTATGAGACTAGAAATCGATTACAAGGAAAAAAAACTGCAAAAAACAAACACATGGAGGCTTACAATATGCTGCCAAAGAACCACTGGGTCACTGAAGAAATCAAAGAGTAAATAAAAATATATCTGCAGACAAATGAAAATGGAAACACAATGATACAAAATCTATGGAATACAGGGTGGAGTAAAGATGGAGTATTAGAAGGACGTGGGCTTCACATCTCCTCACAACTAGGGCACCTACCAGGCACCGGTGGGGGACCAAGGACACCTAAGGGGACGGGAGGAGCCCCCAGTGACCGGGTAGGACATGGGGTGTGAGAGGAGTGAAGGAAGAGGAAAAGTGGAGGCGGGACGAGACTGGCGCCCCAGAGGGGTGGCTGGGGAAGGGGAAGGGATCCCACACCTGAAGGGGGAGATTGGGGAACCACTGAGGGCAGAGAATCAAAATGGAGCATGGCCAGGTTTCCCCTGCCCACTTGGGCCACCAGGACCCTGCTGAGATCCTGGGCCTGGTCCTCTGCCCACCTAGGCCTACTCCAGCTGTGTGAGTCCTGAGGGAGTGGGAGGGAGGGAAGGGGGAGCAAAAGTAAAGGCCAGACCTCCAAGACTGGCACGCCTGAGGGGTGGCTGGGGGAGGGGAAGAGTTCCAACACCCAGCGGGACCCACCCAAGGTTAGGGGTCCAGTGGTGGCACAGGATACCCTGGGGGAGACAGTGGGGGAGGGGAGCGAAGTAACAGACAGGAATGCAGCCAGTGCTTTCCCAGTCCACTTAGGCACTGGGGAGCCTATTGGGCTCCTGGGCCTAACCTGCTGCCCTCGTAGCCTCCCTCCTGCCCTGCAGAACTCAAGGCCTGCCCCTACACCCCCACCCAGAGCCTCACCTCTACACACTGAGACCCCCTCCAATGCGCTGGGCCTACACCCCACCCACACACCCTCACTCAGGGCCCTACCTCCAAACTCCAGAACCCCACACTCCAGAGGCCCTCCTTTCAATGTGCTGTGCCTCCCCTTCTGCTCTGGTCCTAAGCAGAGGCCCCGCCCACTCTTGAACCGTTGCCCCACCTAGGCCCCGCCCCTGCCCCGCCACACACTCAAACATCACCTCTCCACACCCGCCTAGGTCCTGCCCCACCCTAAACACCGCCCCTGCCTAGGTTCCACCCCCGCCTAAACTCCACCCCCATAGCCAAGGATTTATTTTTTATTTATTTATTTTTTCTTTTTTCCTCTTTTTAGATCAGGGTTCTGTTTTACCTTCTTGATTCATTGTTGTTGATTCTTTTATATTTTTATTTTTCCTAATAAGGCTTTTATTTTTCTAATTTTATTTTATTCTTTATACTTTGTTATTGTTCCCTCCTTTTAGCTTGTTTCCCCCCCACCTGTTCTTTTTTCATTGTGGTTTTAATTTACCTTGTTGCATTTGTCTCAATTACAGTTTTATTTTTCCTAATATATATTGTATCTTTCTAATTTTATTTTGTTTTTTATTCTTTGATATTGTACTGCTTTTTTTCTTTCTTTCTTTTACTTTTTTTTTTTTTTTTTTTACCATGCCACAAAACTTGCGGGATCTTGGTTCCCAGGCCAGAGGTCAGGCCTGAGCTCCTGTGGTGGGAGCTCCAAGTCCAAACCATTGGACTAATAGAGAACCTCGGACCCCACAGAATATCAGTTGGAGTGAGGCCTCACAGAGGTCCTCATTTCAGCACCAAGACTTGGATCTATCCAACTGCCTGGAAACTCCAGTGCTGCACGTCTCAGCCAAACAACCAGTAAGATAGGAATAGCACACCACCCATCAAAAAAAAGAAAAGAAAAAAAGAAATGACAAAAAAATATGTTACAAAGGAGCAAGGTAAAATCCTACAACACCAAATAAATGAAGATGAAATAGGCAACCTACCTCAAAAAGAATTCAGAGTAAAGAGAGTAAAGATCCAAAATCTCGGAAATAGAATGGAGAAAATACAAGAAATATTCAACAAGGTTCTAGAGAGCAAACAGTGATGAACAACACAATTACTGAAATTAAAAATACTCTAGAAGGAATCAATAGCAGAATAACTGAGGCAGAAGAACGGATAAGTGAGCAGGAAGATAAAATGGTGGAACTAACTGCCAGGGAGCAGAATAAAGAAAAAACAATGAAAAGAATTGAGGACAGTCTCAGAGACCTCAGGGACAACATTAAACACACCAACATCTGAATTGGAGGGGTCAGAGAAGAAGAGAAAAAGAAAGGGTCTGAGAAAATACTTTAAGAGATTATATTCTAAATCTTCCCTAACATGAGAAAGGAAAGAGTCAATCAAGTCCAGGAAGCACAGAGAGTACCATACAGGATAAACCCAAAGAGAAACACACCAAGACACATACTAATCAAGCTATCAAAAATTAAATACAAAGAAAAAATATTAAAAGCGGTAAGGGAAAAGCAACAAATAACATACAAGGGAATCCCCGTAAGGTTAACAGCTGATATTTCAGCAGAAACTCTGCAAGCCAGAAGGGAGTGGCAGGACATATTTAAAGTGATGAAAGGGAAAAACCTACAACCAAGATTACTCTATCTAGTAGGGATCTCATTCAGATTCGATGGAGAAATCAAAAGCTTTACAGACAGGCAAAAGCTAAGCGGATTCAGCACCACCAAACCAGCTCTACAACAAATGCTAAAGGAACTTCTCTAAGCAGGAAACACAAGAGAAGAAAAGGACCTAAAAAACAAACCCAACACAATTAAGAAAAAGGTCATAGGAGGGCTCCCCTGGTGGCGCAGTGGTTGGGAGTCCACTTGCCGATGCAGGGGACACGGGTTCGTGCCCCAGTCCGGGAGGATCCCGCATGCCGCCGAGCGGCTGGGCCCACGAGCCATGGCTGCTGAGCCTGCGCGTCCGGAGCCTGTGCTCTGCAACGGGAGAGGCTGCAACAGTGAGAGGCCCGCGTACCGCAAAAAAAAAAGAAAAGAAAAAGAAAAAGGTCATAGGAACACACATATCAATAATTACCTTAAACATGAAGGGAATAAATGATCCAAACAAAAGACAACACAGGCTTGCAGAATGGATACAAAAACAAGACCCATATATATGCTGTCTACAAGAGACCCACTTCAGACCTAGGGACACATACAGACTGAAAGTGAGGAGATGGAAAAAGATATTCCATGCAAATGGTAATCAAAAGAAAGCTGGAGTAGCAATATTCATCTCAGATAAAATAGACTTTAAAATAAAGAATGTTACAAAAGACAAGGAAGGACACTACATAATGATCAAAGGATCAATCAAAGAAGAAGATATAACAATTATAAATGTATATGCACCCAACATAGGAGCACCTCAATACATAAGGCAACTGCTAACAGCTATAAAAGAGGAAATCGACAGTAACACAATAATAGTGAGGTACTTTAACACCTCATTTACACCAATGGACAGGCCATCCGAAATGAACATAAATAAGGAAACAGAAGCTTTAAATGACACAATAGACCAGATAGATTTAATTGATATTTATAGGACATTCCATCCAAAAACAGGAGATTACACTTTCTTCTCAAGTGCTCACAGAACATTCTCCAGGATAGATCACATCTTGGGTCACAAATCAAACCTCAGTAAATTTAAGAAAACAAATCATATCAAGCACCTTTTCTGACCACAACACTATGAGAATAGAAATGAATTACAGGAGAAAAAACGTAAAAAACACAAACACATGGAGGCTAAACAATAATGTTACTAAATAACCAAGAGATCACCGAAGAAATCAACGAGGAAATCAAAAAATGCCTAGAGACAAATGACAATGAAAACACGATGATCCAAAACCTATGGGATGCAGCAAAAGCAGTTCTAAGAGGGAAGTTTATAGCTATACAAGCCTACCTCAAGAAACAAGAAAAATCTCAAATAAACAATCTAACCTTACGCCTAAAGGAAAACAGAGAAGGAACAAACAAAACCAAAGTTAGTAGAAGGAAAGAAACCATAAAGGCAGAAATAAATGAAATAGAAACAAAGAAAACAATAGCAAAGATCAATAAAACTAAAAGCTAGTTCTTTGACAAGATAAACAAAATTGATAAACCTTTAGCCAGACTAATCAAGAAAAAGAGGGAGAGGACTCAAATCAATAAAATTAAAAATGAAAAAGGAGAAGTTACAACAAACACCACAGAAATAGAAAGCGTCCTAAGAGACTACTACAAACAACTCTATGCCAATAAAATGGACAACCTGGAAGAAACGGACAAATTCTTAGAAAGGTATAACATTCCAAGAATAAACCAGGAAGAAACAGAAAATATGAACAGACCAATGACAGGTAATGAAATTGAAACTGTGATTAAAAATCTTCCAACAAAACAAGTCCAGGACCACATAGCTTCACAGGTGAATTCTATCAAACATTTAGAGAAGAGCTAACACCCACCCTTCTCAAACTCTTCCAAAAAACTGCAGAAGAAGGAACACTCCCAAACTCATTCTATGAGGCCACCATCACCCTGATATCAAAACCAGACAAGGATACTACAAAAAAAGAAAATTACAGACCAATATCACTGATGAATATAGATGCAAAAACCCTCAACAAAATACTAGCACCAACAACACATTAAAACGATCATACAACATGATCAAGTTTATCCCAGGCATTCACAGATTCCTCAATATATTCAAATCAATCAATGTGACACACCATATTAACAAATTGAAGAATAAAAACCATATGATCATCTCAATAGATGCAGAGAAAGCTTTCGACAAAATTCAACACCCGTTTATGATAAAAACTCTCCAGCAAGTGGGCATAGAGGGAACCTGCCAGGCCATATACGACAAACCCACAGTAAACATCATTTTAAATGGTGAAAAACTGAAAGCATTTCCTCTAACATCAGGAAAAAGACAAGGATGTCCACTCTCACCACTATTATTCAACATAGTTTTGGAAGTCTTACCCATGGCAATCAGAGAAGAAAAAGAAATAAAAGGAATACACATTGGAAAAGAAGAAGTAAAACTGTCACTGTTTGCAGATGACATGATACTATACATAGAGAATCCGAAAGGTGCCACCAGAAAACTACTAGAGCTCATCAATGAACTTGGTAAAGTTGCAGGGTACAAAATTAATGCCCAGAAATCTCTTGCATTCCTATATACTAATGATGAAAAATCTGAAAGAGAAATTAAGGAAACACTCCCATTTACCACTGCAACAAAAAGAATAAAATACCGAAGAATAAACCTACCTAGGGAGACAAAAGACCTGTATGCAGAAAACTATAAGACACTGATGAAAGAAATTAAAGATGATACCAACAGATGGAGAGATATACCATGTTCTTGAATTGGAAGAATCAACATTGTGAAAATGACTATACTACCCAAAGCAATCTACAAATTCAATGCAATCCCTATCAAATTACCAATGGCATTTTTTTGCAAAACTAGAACAAAAAATCTTAAAATTTGTATCAAGACACAAAAGACCCTGAATAGCCAAAGCAGTCTTGAGGGAAAAAAGCAGAGCTGGAGGAATCAGACTCCTTGACTTCAGACTATACTACAAAGCTACAGTAATCAAGACAATATGGTACTGGCACAAAAAAAGAAATATAGATTAATGGAACAGGATAGAAAGCCCAGAGATAAACCCATGCACTTATGGTGAGCTAATCTATGACAAAGGAGGCAAGGATATACAATGAAGAAAAGAAAGTCTCTTCAATAAGTGGTGCTGGGAAAACTGGACAGCTACATGTAAAAGAATGAAATTAGAACACTCCCTAACACCGTACACAAAAATAAACTCAAAATGGATTAAAGACCTAAATGTAAGACCAGACACCATAGAACTCTTAGAGGAAAACATAGGGAGAACACTCTTTGACATAAATCATAGCAAAGTATTTTTTGATCCACCTCCTAGAGTAATGGAAATAAAAACAAAAATAAACAAATGGGACCTAATGAAACTTCAAAGCTTTTGCATAGCAAAGGAAACCATAAACAAGACAAAAAGGCAACCCTCAGAGTGGGAGAAAATATTTGCAAATGAATCAACAGACAAAGGATTAATCTCCAAAATATATAAACAGCTCATGCAGCTCAATATCAAAAAAACAAACAGCCCAATCCAAAAATGGGCAGAAGACCTAAATAGACATTTCTCCAAAGAAGACACACAGATGGCCAAGAAGCACATGAAAAGCTGCTCAACATCACTAATTATTAGAGAAATGCAAATCAAAACTACAATGAGGTATCACCTCACACCAGTTAGAATGGGCATCATCAGCAAATCTACAAACAACAAATGCTGGAGAGGGTGTGGAGAAAAGGGAACCCTCTTGCACTGTTGGTGGGAATGTAAATTGATACAGCCACTACGGAGAACAGTATGGAGGTTGCTTAAAAGACTAAATATAGAATTACCATATGATCCAGCAATCCCACTGCTGGGCATATACCCAGAGAAAAGCATAATTCAAAAAGACACATGCACCCCAGTGTTCATTGCAGCACTATTTACAATAGCCAGGTCATGGAAGCAATCTAAATGCCCATCGACAGTTGAATGGATAAAGAAGATGTAGTACATATATACAATGGAATATTACTCAGCCATCAAAAGGAATGAAACTGAGTCATTTGTTGAGACTTGGATGGATCTAGAGAGTGTCATACAGAGTGAAGTAAGTCAAAAAGAGAAAAACAAATATCATATATTAACGCATATATGTGGAACCTAGAAAAATGGTACAGATGAACAAGTTTGCAGGGCAGAAATTGAGACACAGATGTAGAGAATAAACGTACGGACACCAAGGGATGTCTGCATTTCCTAATCCTTCACAGATTGATGGCTTCATAAAATACATTAAAAATTCGTTCTTATAAAAAGAAAAAAATTTTAAACATCAAAATGCAAACCCAATAGTTTTATCATTACAGTCAACAGACATGATTATTCTGTCAAATTGCTTTAAATGTTTCTAAAGACTATCAATTCTGTACTTATCTCACCATGAACCAAAACATACACTCTGGGTAGCACTGACGAGAACGTTCTGACTGCACCCTTTCCTCTCCCTCATTTTCTCAGGTTGATCATTGAGTTAGCTGAGTAAGCACATCAGCTAACAGGTATGAAAACTTCAGCAAGTCTGAAATGTGGTTATCTAGAGCCTTAATATTCAGTTTTACATCCCTTGAACCCTGACTATCAGCCTCATTTCCCTCTTCTTTCTCCCCAATCATTTTATATATGTCTCCTGGCAGACTTCTCTTCCTAGATACAATCCCAATCATAGTACTACTCAAAGCAATCACACAAAACAATCTCTAAACTCCCTAGTTGAATATTTAAGGCTCTGTCTGTATCATTATATCTTTAAAATGCCTTTCTTTTCTTATCTCCCACTAGTCTGTATACATGTTCTGTGATTTAGGCAAACTAGACATTTCTGCTGTTCTCCAAATGTTCTTTCATTGCCACCTAAAACCACGCTCATATTGTCCCTAGCTTCTCTCTATCAGTACAAGTCTTTCAGGCCCATTTCAAATGTTACCTCCTTTATAAAGGTCTTTTCTAACTAGATGTAATCTCTCACCAACCCATTAAAGAACTCTGTACTTCTCTTATGGTACTGAAATTATTATGACTTGCATTACTATTGACTATGCAATCATCTTATGCCCCAAACCAGATTTTACTTTTATTTGAATTGTAGGTCCGCTGATTGATGAAAATGGATAATGGTAACAGATGACACTGATAAACTGACACTAGCCCTGTCATGTGCCAGGTGGTAACCTTATGATGTGGGGAGAGGAAATGTCACCATTGAGAAAACAGCTCCGAATAAAAAATGGTAAACCTGTAATGATCACAGCCCATAATTCCTGTTACCCTCACTGCGCTACTTGGTTCCAATCCATACTTCCCTTTCTGAATTACAGGTGGCAATACCTCCCCCATAAACAGGCTGAACAAAAAGGGCAAATTCAAAGAGACAGTATGAAGGGATTAGTCTATACTTTGCCTTGAAAAACCAACTGCATGCAACAGGATTAGAAAAACAAGGAAGTTTGGGGGTTTTTTACAAACTCAATAAATCCTCAATAAATGGTGAAGTTCAAAGTTCTAATGAACACTGACCTGATCAATCCTATCTGAAATTTTGTGCTTATTTCTGGACACCACAGTTTAAGGGAGAGGCTGGCAATCTGGAATACCTCCTGAAGAGAAGTATGAGGACAGAGAAGGTTTTAAAATCTTATGACATGTAAGTATAAAGGACTAAAGCTGCCTAGCCTATAAAAGAACAGAATCTCTGGTTGTTTGAATACAACTGTTTTTGCTGTAATGTGAAAATGCATTCCTTTAAAAAATTGCATTTTAGTAAACTACACATTAAGAATAAGAGGCTTATGAGAAAAATATGGCAAGGCTAGACCTTACTTTACAGTTAGTCACTTGTACAACTTTGTAACCACAGCATTAACAAAAACCAAAGTAAATCCAATAAAACTCTAATATACTTAAAATGACATGTTATATTCATAATAAACAAAAAATTATTATACTAACTACAGGACTTTAAAAAAGCTGAAGATAACTTAATGAAAGGGGCTACAAGGAAAGGTTATGTGAAAGAGTAGAGGGACATCATCATTAGAAGTTACAGCGGAGAAGTAGGTTTTGGACAAAATGTAATGATGCCAGAGAGGGAGAGCTCTGGCTTATTGCCTTGTGTTTGTTTCTTTTCCACAAAGATGGGGAGAAACCATGCGACAAATACTTAAATACAGAGTGTACAGCCAAACTGAGCCACGTGAAAGGAATGGAGTAAATGGACATTGTGTGCCATACAAAAACCCTCCACAGCTTGTTAGTTCATCTGCATTAGTGTACTTTCATTTAGCTGCTGTTATTCAGTGGTCAAACTATTAACTAAACCATGGCAACTTCTGCCTTATACTGACATACTGCCACTATTTATCAATCGTGTGTGAACTAATCCATATTACTAAAGCACTCTATGCAACAGAATACACTGTACTTGAAGAACTATCAAGATATATGGGGACAGGGTAGCAAAGCAGGTCAACCGATAGTGATTTGAGACACAGCTCCATTCCAAAATTATAATTTAGAAGCTAAAAACACAAGTACACCATAAAAAAATAAAAGCAAAAGAAAACAATAAAAGAAAACTGAAAGGAGGAAGTTCACAGAAGCTGCCTGTGACTGTTCTTCATTTTCAGCAGGGAAAAATACTACTGTCAGAATTACCATAAATTATATCTGAAAATTTGGGGCAAGTGAAAATTTGGGTTCTGAATTCTAGATGCGGGAAAAACAGGACAGAAGAAAAATGAAGCAGTAAACATAACTCTATCTTAATTTCAATGAAATGCTTACTTTCTTCCTAGACCACAATAAATTCAATACTTTGAAATATAAATTAATGACTAAATAAAATCAAAACCATTTCTATTCTGCATTTACTCCAGGCTCAGAAATGTATTAAGTACCATAATATTCATCATCTCATTGATATTCCCAACAGCCCAATGTGTTGTGCTATAGCCTAACCACATTTTAACAGGGAAACTAAGACTTGGAAGAAAATTTAGTAAACTGTATGCTGCTGACAGATTATTTAAAAATAAGAGAGAAGATGGAATAAAGGAAGGAAGAAAACAAGGAAGGAAAGGAAGAGAGGAGGGAAGAAAAGAGGGAGGGAGACTTCAACCAAGCTGAAGGTGCTAGTAAAATAAAGAGACCATGGTATTAAAATCCACTTAAACTCACTGAACCAAATCCTTTTTCTCATCTTTCTATGATGCCCCAGGTGCCTTTGTGAAGAATTTCCCCCACCCTCCATCCCATAATTTAGGAAAGGGACCAGCAAACAATTGCCTGCAGTCCAAAGCCAGTCCAATATCTATTTTTTTAAATGAAGTTTTACTGGGATTCAGACACAATCATCGATTTAGATATTGTCCATAGCTGCTTTCATGCTGTGACAGCAAAGTTAAGTAGTTGTGATGGAGACCACATGACCTACAAGCCTAAAACTTTACTATCTTGTGATTAAGCCTAAAATGCAGATTTTGGCTCAATTTTAGCAATGATAAAGTAGAATTATTACTGGAATTAAAAGCACTCTACTTTTATGGCACGTTCTTCCAGGTACATATTCCTACTTTTATAAAGGTATGCCTACTCCTATTTGATTAGACAGAAACTTTTTCCTTTCAGATAAGATGAGGGTTTCCTGTGAATTCTTAAAGGTCTTTTAAGCACCAGACAACTGTTTTGTTTAAAACCAGATTTCACAAGAATAAGTTAAAGCAGTCTTTATTTCTAAAAGCTGCTTATTAAGTGTGACTTTATTGGATCCAAAAAATTCCCTAAACTAAAAGGTATCAAATTCTTGTTTTTTTCTTTTTAACATCTTTATTGGAGTATAATTGCTTTACAATGGTGTGTTAGTTTCTGCCTTATTACAAAGTGAATCGGCCATACATATATATATATATATATATATACCTCCCCCTTGTGTCTCCCTCCCACCCTCCCTCCCTATCCCACCCCTCTAGGTGGTCACAAAGCACCGAGCTGATCTCCCGGTGCTACGCAGCTGCTTCCCACTAGCTAGCTATTTTACAGCTGGTAGTGTACATATGTCCATGCCACTCTCTCACCTCGTCCCAGCTTGCCCTCCCCACTCCCCGTGTCCTCAAGTCCATTCTCTTCATCTCTGTCTTTATTCCTGTCCTGCCCTTAGGTTCTTCAGAACCATTTTTTTTAGATTCCATATATATGTGTTAGCATATGGTATTTGTTTTTCTCTTTCTGACTTACTTCACTCTGTATGACTGACCCGAGGTCCATCCACCTCACTACAAATAACTCAATTTCGTTTCTTTTTATGGCTGAGTAATATTCCATTGTATATATGTGCCACATCTTCTTTATCCATTCATCTGTCGATGGACACTTGGGTTGCTTCCATGTCCTGGCTATTGTAAATAGTTCTGCAGTGAACATTGTGGTACATGACTCCTTTTGAATTATCGTTTTCTCAGGGTACATGTCCAGTAGTGGGATTGCTGGGTCGTATGGTAGTGCTATTTTTATTTTTTTAAGGAACCTCCATAATGTTCTCCATAGTGGCTGTATCAATTTACATTCCCACCAACAGTGCAAGAGGGTTCCCTTTTCTCCACACCCTCTCCAGCATTTACTGTGTGTAGATTTTTTGATGATGGCCATTCTGACCGGTGTGAGGTGATACCTCATTGCAGTTTTGACTTGCATTTATCTAATGATTAGTGATGTTGAGCATCCTTTCATGTGTTTGTTGGCAATCTGTATATCTTCTTTGGAGAAATGTCTGTTTAGGTCTTCTGCCCATTTTTGGATTGGATTGTTTGTTTTATTTGATATTGAGCTGCATGAGTTGCTTGTAAATTTTGCAGATTAATCCTTTGTCAGTTGCTTCATTTGCAAATATTTTCTCCCATTCTGAGGGCTGTCTTTTCGTCTTGTTTATGGTTTCCTTTGCTGTGCAAAAGCTTTTAAGTTTCATTAGGTCCCATTTGTTTAATTTTGTTTTTATTTCCATTTCTCTAGGAGGTGGGTCAAAAAGGATCTTGCTGTGATTTATGTCATAGAGTGTCCTGCCTATGTTTTCCTCTAAGAGTTTGATAGTTTCTGGCCTTACATTTAGATCTTTAATCCACTTTGAGCTTATTTTAGTGTATGGTGTTAGGGAGTGTTCTAATTTCATTCTTTTACATGTAGCTATCCAGTTTTCCCAGCACCATTTATTGAAGAGACTGTCTTTTCTCCGTTGTATATTCTTGCCTCTAAAAGGTATCAAATTCTGAAGCATCTTTTAAAATGTGTGGTTTAGAGAAAAAATTTTGTAATGAATAGACTTTGAATTTATATTCATTTATCAGGATCAGAGGGCTTTTTAATGTCTGCTACCTTATGCTTGCTGAGAAACAACTATAATCAATACATATCACTCTAAAAAGCTTGCTATATTTTAAAAAAGAGAATATTTGGGGGGGACGTTATCAGTTTCCTTCCTAGCAAATATGTAAAAATAAATGGACTTTCAAATAATTCCAAATAATAAAGAACAATGCAAGAATTCATTAAAAAAAAAAAAAAAGTCCAGGGAGATTAATCAGCCTAATTCTCTTCTTCTGGCTGCAGAGAATGCAAAATTCTCCCCGGTTCCTAAGGAAAGGTGAGGAGAGTGAGGAATTTTAAAAGTGCAAATTTACTAACACTCAATCTTTGATGACAAGTCACATTTTGTGACTGTCATACACACACTTTTTCAACAGTTATGCTATTACCTATTTTCCCCTACTATATGAAAGAATGATAGCGCCTCACTCTCACCACTTTTATTCAACATAGTACTGGAAGTCCCAGCCATAGCAATGAGACAAGAAAAAGAAATAAAAGGAATCCAAGTTGGAAAGGAAGAATTAAAACTGTCACTGTTTGCAGATGACATGATACTATACATAGAAAATCCTAAAGATGCCACCAAAAAACTACTAGAGCTCATCAATAAATTCAGTAAAGTTGCAGGATTCAAAACTCATATACAGAAATCTGTTGCATCTCTATACATTAACAAAGAACTATTAGAAAGAGAAATTAAGGAAACAATCCCATTTACAATTACATCCAAAAAAATAAAATAAAATAGTTAGGAGTAAACTTACCTAAGGAAGTAAAAGATCTGTATTCAGAAAACTATAAGACACTGATGAAAGAAACTGAAGATGACACAACAGATGGGAAGACATAACGTGTTCACAGATTGGAAGAATTAATATTGTTAAAATGAGCACACAACACAAGGCAAGCTACAGATTCAATACAACCCCTATCAAAATGTCAATGGCATTTTTTCACTGAAGTAGAACAAATAATTCTAAAATTCACATGGAAACACAAAAGACCCCTAATAGCCAAAAGAATTTTGAGAAAGAAGAACAAAGCTGGAGGTATCACATGCCCTGACTTCAGACTATGCCACAAAGCTACTGTAATCAAAGCAGTATGGTACTGGCACAAAAACAGATGCATAGATCTATGGAACAGAACAGAGAGCCCAGAAATAAACCCACACACCTATGGTCAAATAATCTATGACAAAGGAGGCAAGAATATACAATGGAGAAAAGACAATCTCTTCAATAAGCGGTGCTGGGAAAACTGGACAGCTACATGTAAAAGAATGAAATATGAACATTTTCTCACACCATATACAAAAATAAGCTCAAAATGAATTAAAGACCTGAATGTAAGTTCTGAAACCATAAAAATCCTAGAAGAAAACATAGGCAGAACACTCTTTTACATAAATCACAGCAATATTCTTCGGATCTGTCTCCTAAGGCAGAGAAAACAAAAGGAAAAATAAACAAACAGGACCTAATTAAACTTAAAAGCTTTTGCACAGCAAAGGAAATCATCGACAAAATGAAAAGGCAACCTAACAAATGGGAAAAAGTATTTGCAAATGATATGACCAATAAGGGGTTACTATCCAAAATATATAAACAGCTCATACAACTCAATATCAAAAAAAATAAACAACCCATACAAACAGCTCATACAGCTCAATATCAAAAAAACAACCCAATCAAGAAGTGGGCAGAAGACCTAAATAGACATTTCTCCAAAGAAGACATACAGATGGCCAAGAGGCACATGAAAAGATGCTCAACATTGCTAACTATTAGAGAAATAAATCAAAGCTACAATGAGGTATCACCTCACACCAGTCAGAATGGCCATCATCAAAAAGTCTACAAAAAATAAACACTGGAGAGGGTGTGGAGAAAAAAGAACCTGCCTACGCTGTTGGTGGGAATGTAAATTGGTGCAGCCACTATGGAGAACATTATGGAGGTCCCTTAGAAAATTAAAAGTAGATTTATCATATGATTCAGCAATCCCACTGCTGGGCATATATCTGGAAAAGATGAAAACTCTAATTCGAAATTACTCAGCCATAAAAAAGAATGAAATAATGCCATCTGCAGCAACATGGATGGACCTAGAGATTATCATACTAAATGAAGTAATTCAGACAAAGACAAATATCATATGGTATCACTTATATGTGGAATCTAAAAAAAACATGATAAAAATGAACTTATTTACAAAAGAGATATAGACTCACAGACATAGAAAACAAACTTATGGTTACCAAACGGGAATGGGGGGGGGTAGGAATAAATTAGGAGTTTGGGATTAACAGATACACACTACTATACATAAAATAGATAAACAATAAGGACCTACTGTATAGTACAGGAAACTATATTCAGTATCTTGTAATAACCTACAATGGAAAAGAATCTGAAGAAGAATATATGTATGTATAACTGAACCACTTTGCTGTACACACAATATTGTAAATCAACTCTACTTCAATGAAAATTTTTTTAAAATAAAATAATAAATAAATAAACAACCGATTTAAAAATGGGCAGAAGAACTAAAATAAACATTTTCCAACAAAACAAAACAAAACAAAACATACCTATGGCCAACAGGCACATGAAAATATGTTCAACATCAATAATCATCAGAGAAATGCAAATCAAAACCACAATGAGATATCACCTCACACCTGTCAGAATGGCTATCATCAAAAAGGTCACAAACAACAAATGTTGGCAAAGCTGCAGAGAAAAGGGAACCCTGGTACACTGTTGGTGGGAATGTAAATTGGTGCAGCCACTGTGGAAAACAGTATGGAGGTGCCTCAAAAAACTAAAAATAGAACTACCACATGATCCAGCAATTCCACTCCCGGGTATTTACGCAAAGAAAACAAAAACACTAATTCAAAAAGATACTTGCACCCCCATGTTCATAGCAGCACTATTTATAATACCCAAGATATGGAAGCAACCTAAATGTCCATCAACAGATGAATGGATAAATAAGATGTACTTATATACAATGGAATAAGAATGAAATGTACTTATAAGAATAAGAATGAGATGTACTTATATACAATGGAATAAGAATGGAAAAAGAATGAAATTTTGCCATTTGCAACAACATGGATGGAGCGTATTCTCTTCAGTTGAGAAGTCCATGGGTGCACACCTGGGCCCAAGTAGGACAGAAATGGGAAAGTCAGTCTATGCCTACCTGTAATTTATTTCCTGCTACATGGACTATGGAAGCAGAGGATTTGTACCACATTTCCCATTTCATTTATACTAGTTTGTGCTGGAGTCCTATCACCCAGAAATAAAGAATCCTAATTAATACAGAAGTTTTTTGGGTTTTTTTACTGACTGAGTTTTTATGTAAATGATTTATCTAACCCTTTGACTTACCACAGCTAAAAATAAAACTCAGACACTAAAGTCAGGACTCATTTTCAGAATAAATTCATTCTATCCCATGTAACAACCATATACGTGGACTTCCGTGGTGGCACAGTGGTTAAGAATCTGCCCGCCAAGGCAGGGGGCACGGGTTCGAGCCCTGGTCCGGAAAGATCCCACATGCTGTGGAGCAACTAAGCCCGTGTGCCACAACTACTGAGCCTGTGCTGTAGAGCCCGCAAGCCACAACTAGTGAGCCCACGTGCCACAACTATTGAAGCCAGCACGTCTAGGGCCCATGCTCCGCAACAAGAGAAGCCACCGAAACGAGAAGCCCATGCACCACAATGAAGAACAGTCCCCACTCACCACAACTAGAGAAAGCCCACACGCAGCAACAAAGACCCAACGCAGCCAAAAAAAAAAAAAAAAAAAAAGAACCATATATCCTTGGAGTATAGTGTAAGGCAAAATCATATCACTGAATACTTAATGGCTTTTTCATTCTAACATCAAAAAATTTCATTAGTGGATAAAACATGTACACTTGGAAATATAAACTTATGAGTGAATGATGGCTTCATCATAGGGTGATAAAATTTCACGGTAGCAAACTGGTAGGATATGTAGTCAAACTCCATGACATCTCAATACTTAAAAGTTCTACTTTACCTTTCATTTCTTTGAGATGGTGAGGCAAAACTACATTGATGTTGTGAAGAGTATCCTAACCCCAGGAATTTGAGGAAGTTACTTTTGGACTTAGACTATCAGACAGCAGGCAGGTAATTAGATTCGGAGCATCCAAATGCAAATAACATGTAGAACACTTCCTAATGCAAACTTAGTTTTAAGCATATAGCCAAACGTCCCAAGATTATGATACAACAACTTTAGGAACTTAGATCTTAAAACCCTCAATAGGTATTCTGGATTACTTCTGGTATGCAGGTAGGGTTTTTTTTGCCGTTGTTTTGTGTTATATAAGAGTTTCTCTTTTTTTATCCTTGTTGTATTTTTTACTCTCTGCAGGAACTAAAGATCCAGAAAGACATTAGTGCTGCAAGGTAGGCATTTAATCTATAGTAGAAAAACCACTTCATTGTACTTTGGGAAGGGAAAAATGCTTTCCAATTCTGCCAAAGAGGTTCCCAATTCTGCCAAATAGGTTCCACCTTTTTCCTATCTGACTGTCAAGGAAAGTTAGGGCAAAACAGTATCAAGTTAGAAGTCTTAGAATAGAAAATATGGAAATTTGGTTTTGAAGAGGAAAAAATACATAGATTATGATCCAAGAAGTATGTTTTTTCCTTTGACCTTCAAGAACATGAGCAGAGACAACACTAAGTTCAAACAAACAGGACAACCATTCAAACTGAAAAGGCCCAACAGATCAAAACAAAGGAACTATAACTATAAATTATGGATTAAAGTGATTGTATGAATAATATACTCTCATATACTACTGAATTTTGTTTTAAATGAGCAGAAATAGAGTTTTACCTGGACATATAGAGGTCAATGAGTCTGTGATCTAAGAGTTTCCAAAGAGACTGCTTGCTATTCTAATAGAGCAAAGTAATTGCTAAAACCAAATTAATTATGCTTGGTAATCACAGGTCACAACTCTTGGATACACAGTGGGAAAACAGTCAAGTAGAAACTAAAAATGAAAGTTTAATGAGGCACAAAAATCCCATGTTCTACTTAGGGGAAAAGAAACTAATAAGTCCCTTGGATAGAATGTTTAAAAAAATAAAAGTGTTCCCTAATCTTTCCTATGGTCTACAGTTTATATTCCAGACTATACTGTATTTCCAGTCATTATCAAGATTAAGATCTAATGTTATTTATGACTACTATAACATGCAGGAACACTTGCACAAGAATTTTTGCCTTCTCGCTACACTGTAATAAATACCATTAACACTCTGAACAACATCAAATTTGGAAGGCAGAAATTTGTCTTACATTAGAGCAAAGCTATATCACCATAGGCTGAAGATGGCTGAGGCGATGCCTTAAATCACGACCCAAATCTACATCTATGATAAACTTAGGCCTTTGTCTTAAGGCTTCCTGTTCAGAACTTGCTGGTTCCCTGGTCCATTTAGGTTTTTTTCACACTAACCACAGCCTAGTGTGGATCTGGATTTCCTCTACAAAGCATTTTGCAGACCCCTTCCCAAAGTAGCTGCTCCCAAGCCACAAGTTGCCTGCATCATATTTTAAAGAATGCCATATACACTGGCCTAACTCAATTCTAGGTCTCTCCAGGACAGTCCAACTTTCAAGGGGCCCGGGATCAACTGCGACATAAATAAAGAAAATGAAACATCCTTTAGCACAGCATAGTTAATATGCAATCCTACTTAAAGACAGAATGCATATTAAGATAATTTCTAAGAGAGTCTTTCATCCCCAAAAGATTATTAACCAAAGGCAGGTTTTTTTCCAATGTTTAATTTGCTTTTACTAATTTTGTCTTATAAGGAAAAATCCATTTTGAAATGATTTTTAGGGCTACTATTTTAGCTTTTAGGTAACAGTAACTCAGTGGATCTTCAGGTAATATATTTTTTAATAGAATTTATCATCTGAACAAAATGCTGGCAAACCATGCAAATATTCAGAGTTAAATAATGACTTAAAAAGCTCATTTACATTCTCACACTGATAATCATATACTTTTACCTTGAGCAGGTATGTGGGAATATTGCTGAAATCCACTGGTAACTTCAAAAGGAAACGAGCTGAAAATTCACCAGTCTGCAGGGAACAAAAAGGTTTAATAATAAGATTAAAATAAAAAATAGATTGTGAAGTGACAATTACAGCCAAGGCCACAAGTTCAACCTGTTTGAACTGCAGGTACCTTCAATTCGGGTTTCCTAACATCAAGCAAGAAAAGAAGGTTGAAAAAGTAGGGGAGGATCAAAAAGCACTATTAAATTATTAGTTACTAAAGAGCACAATTAGAATTTTTTAAATCTGCATTTTAAATGTGCAAAATAGAATTATAATGCAGTAGTATTACCTTTTTGTTTTTTAAAAGGATGAAAAGAATAAATGTATGTGTGATTTTTTTTTTAATCCAAACAATAGGCACAGACCTGCCCATTCGATTCATCTGACTTTACTAAAGCATTCAGACCACTTCACTAATATTTATAACCCATAAGCTAATGACATAAATCACTATCCTTTATAGTATGTCTGGAAGTAAAAACAAAGGTCAAGCTTCGACCCACGCATATAAAGCAGTACATCAGTGGGTACCCCAAATAAGACTCTAATCACTTGACAATCTGGTAATATCATTATCATCAACTAAAATTTTTCAGTAATTCTTTCCATGAACTAGTCTCTATAGGAAAGATGTGCAGAGGTTTGGTGATTTAAAACATTTAACTAAGCTTAAAAAATTGCTTCTATTTTTTTCGAAAAGAGAAAACTCATGTAAAAGAAAAAAGTTTCCCTCTCAATTTATGATGATGGGAAATCATAATAATATTTTTTCTTTTTTATGATGGGAAAGGCTAAGGAGTCACATTTAAAAAAAAAACTTTGGCATAGTCTAGAGGAGGGGTTTTTCCAACTGGGCTATGCAGACACCTAGGGGTTCTAAGAAACCTCTGCAAAGGCAACAAAGAGGGGTGCTGAGCTGGTGGGGTCCTGGGTCTTCCAGCCTCTCTGACAGCAAGCCTGCAGTGCAGCTTGGGATTTTGACATCTTGGGTTTCATTATGAAATTCTGTTTGAATAAAGAACTCTGGGGATGATCTAGAGCTACTCTAAAGAGTGGGTCTCCAACTTTTTCATATTATGACCACTAGACAGCTCCCTGAATCTCCACTGTCTACCCCCCTTAAAAGAATGAGCACCCTGAACTCCCTAACACATCTTTAAACATACCAGGCATTTACAAATATTTTTTATGGATGGGTGGATGAACGCACATAAGGAGGCATGCACACCTCTTACAGAAGATTCTACAAGAGCCACCACTCCTTTCTACAAACACCCAAGCAACTGGCTTCAAGGTCCTGGCCCTAATTTTAAAACTCTGACCTAAAACCTTGAAAATGCAAACAGAAATATAAACCTTGAGCTCAGAAGATAAATCTTCTGCATAGTTGTGTGCTGTTTCACTGCTTACAACATCTTTTAACTTACATCAACCTCTGGCTAAGGACAGAGCACTTCTTCATCACCACAAGCCTAACCCCAGGACAGAAAAGGCAGAAAAGAGAGAACCAAATGGACAGAATCAAAGCTGAGGTCCCAGCAGTCACTGGGTCACCAGGAATGC
>NW_006798707.1:1868569-1929446 GCF_000442215.2 Lipotes vexillifer | reverse complement strand
TGCCCAGCAGTCACTGGGTCTCCAGGAATGCCAACGGTGAGAAACAGTGATACTCCTTAGAGCTGAGCAGCTGTGCTCTTCCTTTGATATTTGTTCCTCATTTCAGTAAATGGTAATTCCATTCTTTCAGTCTCTCAGACCAGAAACCTCAGAATCATTCTTGACATAGTATGGAACCCCAATCGTGCAGGCTACTTGCAACTCAACACTTGAGAGAATAGTTAAGAGCTACTTAAGGATCTATAAACAGCTCGTCATCGTGGACGGGAGGAGGTTTGTGCAAGATCCTAATAAAATTCTTACCTTCTGTTATAGTCCAAAATTGCTAGAAAGATGTGGTTTTAGTGTAACGTTAAGCTCCTAGAGGACTAACATATCCTGTGAAGTGTGATTCTTTGGCCCTAAGTGCAAGAAGTCATACTTTGAAAGGGTTAAGTATAGGAGCAACAGAGTTATATGGGAACTTATAAGAGGAGCATCTAGCTCAGTAGGAGTTTGGGAAGAACAGAAACGTCTTCCTTTAGTGCTGCATACAGTACTATAGAGGGAAGAACACTCACAAAAGAATACACGTTCCCAACAATTGCCTCCATTCCTTCTCCTATATTCTCTATTTTTTCCTGTTTACCCACTCACTCCCATCAGCATGCAAAGATCATTAAAAAGGTCTTTCTTGACTTCAAATCCCTCTTCAGGTCCCATCTCATTTCTGTTCTACTTTACAAAATAATCTCCTGTAAAGAATTAGTCTATATTCGAGGTCTACATTTCCTCTTTTATTATTCTCTCCAGAACCCTCTCCCAGGCAGCCTTTCCTCCACACCTCTCTACAAAACAAGCTCATCAAGGTCACCAATGACCACACCATTGCCAAATCCAATGGTCATTTCTCAGTCCTCATCTTATTACTGTTCTATCAGCCGCATTCCGACATGGCTGATCACTTTTTTCCTGGAACATTCTTTACTTGACTTCCAGGATCCCAGTCTCTCTTGGCTCTTCTCTGCTTCTCCACTGGCCCTCCCTCTGGTCTCCCCAACCTCTAAACGCTGAAGTGTACCAGCACTTAACCCCAAGACCTCTTTTCTTTAACTATACTCCCCCAGGTGAGCTCATCCAGGTTCTTGACTTTAAATACCATTTATATGCTGATGATTCCCAACTATTTTATCTCCATCCCAGACCTCTTCCTAATTTGAGATTCATTTATCCAACTACCACGATGAAAACCAAAATCCTGATTTTTGTGCTTTTCCTTTGATATTTATTCCTCATTTCAGTGAACGGCAATTTCATTCCTTCTGTCTCTCAGGCCAAAAACTTCGGCCTCATCCTTGATCCCTATCTTTCTCTTGCTTCCACATTCCAAATGGCAGCAAAACCTACTGACTCCACTGTCAATTTCTATCCTCAGTCCAGCCACTTCTCACCCCCTCCACAACCGCCTGATCTGAGCCATTATTATCTCCAGCCTGGATGACTGCCACTACCCCTAACTGCTTCTGCCCTTGCTCACTTGCAGTTGATTCCCATCACCACAGGCAGAGAGGTCTTTTCAACACACTCATCAGATTATGTTCCTCCTTTGCTCAAAAGTCTCAAATGGTAGGGATTTAGCTCCTTCACAGAGGAGTCTGACAAGGTAACAATTGAGCAAAGATGTGAAAAATACACAAAAAATGTGTATTTTTGAAAACAACAACAAAATGAGTGAAATGTGAGATTTAAAAAATTAAAACAGCTCTTGTACATATAAGGTAGTCGGAAAGATAATTACATATTTAGCACTTGGACTCATTTGAACTGCTAGTTATTTTAGTCCATGCACTGCACTGTAGCTCTTTTGCCCTATTTTAGTTTGTACAATGTATTTTTATTCTACTGGCTATTTTAGACCAACATTCTTTTAAAAATGCTCAGACAATCCCTACTTTATCCCTTCTCAAAATGTTGATCCTAGAACTAATATAAATTTATGTTTATTGGCAAAAGACTGATTTATACAGCTAAATTTGTAATAAGAGAAATGCTGATCTCAGGACTAATATTAATTTGTGTTTATCAGCAATGGGCTGATTTACACAACTAAATTCAAAATAAAAGAAACTTAAGAGTGTGGAAAGAATCTGGTCTACTGGAAACCATAAAAAGTGCTTTATGATCTCCAACTTTCAAGCCCACTATACATTCTTTATTTTGCCTTTGAGAGAATCAAGAAAACTTAGTACTTGTTTCTAACAGCGTTGGAAATGTTGGAGACTAACGTTCTAGAATTCAGTTTTCAGTTCTGCCACTGATTTTCCTTGTGACCTATAAACTAATCTTTTTTTGTGAAACTGAGTAAATGGTGATTTAAAACATGTCTTAATGTAAAATTTGAGCCGTAAACATCATATGAGGAGCAAAACACAAGTGAAAAATCCTCCTGGAGTTCTACCTCAGACAGTGACCCTTCCTTTGTTTTTATATTTGAAGTTCCAACAGTCATTCAAGCAATTTACTGCCACTCTGTTGCAACGTCAAAGATTGCTTCCATAGCAATCTTTCCTGTAAGCCGAAAATGAGACATTTAGATGTAGCCAAGTCAACATAATCGTTTGATTTTCTTTTTATCAATCCTTGGTCAAATCTTCTCTTGGATAGACGTAGAAGATTATCTGACCTATGACTGTTAAAATGTCAGCCGTTCTGCCAACTGCCTTAATGGCAATTTTCCCAGCATTAGCAATAAATATGTGCATCCTTCCTTTTTCAAGTTATAGTACCTTGGCAAGTAACTTAAACTAACAACGTGGAGTTTTGGCAATTTATTAAGTCTAAGCTTTGCTTCTGGTAATAGCAGCTGTGGCATAGTTCTCTTTTCCTTTCAGAAGTGACAGGTAGACATCTTGTGCAGAATGGATTCCAAACCCAGGTTGCTCTTGCAAAGGGAAATTTTATTTCCTTTCTTAGAGGCTGTTCGCTGTCAACAAACAAGCTGTCATCTGAAATTGACTGCTCTTACTGCTTAGGTAGCTAAAAGCTAAGAAATACTCAACAGTGGCTATAACTTTAGCTGGACAGCCTGGTAAGGATGATTCTTTAAATAGACTCTGACAACCAATAGCCTAAATCTGGAGGTTGCTCCTTGTTAAACACATAATTATCTACCACATGTGAGAAGGAAAGCCAAAGTTAGTCTGATTAGAACATCTCACACTTCACAAAAATGTTTTCTAAGATATATCATTTAATTATTCCCAAACCCTGTTCAGCAGATATAATTCATTTATACCTATTTTAGAAATGAGAAAACTGAGGCTTAGTCAAGAAACCTGCCTGCAGTCATTGAGAGAGCAATAAAGAGTCAGAACTCAACCTTAAGACTTAAAATTTATTCATCCATTCATTACTGTAGATCAAGAGCCTAAAATCTGCCAGGCCCTATATGAGGCACGGCAAATATAGTGAGTAAAATATAGTGCCCTCCCTCCTGGAGCTTACGGTCTAGTGAGTGAGTCAGACATTAATCCAAAATAACACTCCTATAAATTACAACCTGTGAAAAATACTATCCATGAAAGGGCAGAGTGCTCTGAGAGCATTTTCAAGAAGACCTGGCCTGTTCAGGCTTTGGGGCTCATTACTTGAGGGAACTTTAAAAAGCCGAGTCAAAAGACCATGTGGAAAAATAAACAATTAACACCAGCCAGGAAAACTGTGAAGAAGAAAAGCAATGAGAGGAGGCTAGTTACCCCAGATAACAAAGCATCATATAAACACACAGTAATTACAGCAGCATAGTACCGGTGTTAAATCAACAGACAGACTAATGGAACAGGAAGTAAGTCCAGAAATAAGCCCAAAAAGATTCAGTGCGTGATTGATAGTGTGGGACAACTGGAGCCATAAAGGAATAAATAAAACTTAGATCCATATTTCACATCATATATAAGGAAAAAGTCCAAGTGGACTAAGAATTTCAGTGTAAAAAGTTAAAACTGTAAAGAAGCAAACATTGACGAATGTCTTTATAAAACCTTGCAGCGGAGAATGACTTTCTAATTCAGAAGCCACAAAGGAAAAGATAGATAAACTTGACTACCTGAACATAAAAATTTTCTGGATGGCAAAAAAACACCATCAGCAATGTTAAAAGACAACTGGCAAACTGAGGAAAGTATATTTTCAACTCCATCACAAAGGGCTAATGCTCTTAATGAAAAAGAGATTTAAAATCCAAGAGAATAACAGGAAAGGATAAACAGAAAAGAAATACAAATGACTCTTAAACATATGAAAATATTCTAAACCTCATTCATATCAAAAAATATACAAATTAAAACTAAATTGAACATCATTTTCCACCAAACAGATTGGCAGAAATCTATCAGCATTTTAAAGATATCACTGCACTGTCTTCTCACCTCCACTGTTTTTGATGAACAGTTAGTGGTGACACAAATAATTTTCACCTACATATAAAGTGTTATTTTCTGTGGTCACTTAAAATTTTCTCCTTATGTTTGGTTTTCAGTATTTTGACTATGATGTGCCTTGTTTTTTCCTTGCATTTGTCTTGGTTGGGGTTTGTTGAGATTCTTGAATCTGTAAATGTATGTCTTCCACCGTATTTGGAAATATCTGGGCATTATTTAATCAAATATTTTCCTGCTTTCTTTCACGCATGTTAAACATTTGGATTTTGTCCCATAAGCTCTGCTTTCCCTTCTAAGTATCAACCCCCGTCTAGTATCTGCTGCTTTTGATCACTCTCCAGTGCCCTGAGGCACATGGCTTTATATCTGTGGATGGGTTAGTCTAATAGGAGCTACCCAGTCATTATGCAAAGTGGAACCTGACAGAAACCTGCAAATATGTTTGATTTATGATTGGCACTGCTGTGGAGAAACAACCACTCTCATATATTGCTGCTGGGTTAATAAACTGGTATAAACATTATGAGGGCATTCTGGTGATAAAATTATAAACACACATAATCTTTGATCCAGCAATTCCACTTCTAGTTATTTATCTTACAGACATACTGGAACACATGCAAAGTGACATGTACAAGATTATTTATTCCAGTCTTACTTGTAACAGCGAAAGATTCAAAACAACTTTAATGCCCAACAACAGAATTCAAATTAAATAAATTATGGTTCAATTATTCAGTGTAATAATATACAATTATTTTTTTAAAGGAACGCTTATATGGAAAAAAATCTCTGAGCTATATTAAGTCAAAAGTAAGGTGCAAAACAGAGTATATATGTTACCATTTGCATAAACAGTATGTACTATATGTTACCATTTGCTTATACGTGCATAAAGAAACTCTGAAAAACTACAATAGGTGAAAGCTACACCAGTGCTTATCTGGGGTGGGAGAAGCAAAGGAAGGTGGTTTGATTTGGGTGGACACAAGGCAATGATGGGAGGGAGACTTTTCACTATATATCTTTTTTTTTTTTTTTTTTTCACTATATATCTTTTAATACATTTTGATTTTTGAACACTATGAACATATTACCCACTCAAAGAAATTTTAAGGGATTTGAAAAGTAAAATTAAAAGTGTGTATAATGAGATGCTCATAATTCATGCACTCATTCATTTATTCAACAAACATTTATTGAGCACCTACCATGCCAAGTCCCAGGCTGGGTAATGGAGATCTTAAGACCAACAAAATACAGTCTGTCTATCTTGACTAGACAAACAAAATATTACAGTGTGATATTTGGAGAGAGATATTTACAGGATGCGGAGGTAACTAAGTTAAGACTCTTAGTTTCAGGTGACAGAATTCTAATTCAAACTAACTTGAGCAAATAAAAGAGAATTTATTTAAAAGATATGCGGTATCTCAGGGAACCTAAGATTAAAAAAGCAGCCCACACCTAGAGGGGTGGGATAGGGAGGGTGGGAGGGAGAAGCAAGAGGGAGGAGATGTGGGGATGTCTGTATACATACAGCTGATTCACTTTGTTATACAGCAGAAACCAACACACCAGTGTAAAGCAATTATACTCCAATAAAGATGTTAAAAAAAAAAAGAAGCAGCCCAGCCTCAGTTCAAAGGACTCTAATGCCCCCAGAATTTTCTCTCTGTCTCTTATCTCTGCTCTCTCTATGCTTCGTCTTACTTTCTATTTACCACTTTCTGATTCTTTTGACTAAATAATATGAGAAAAAAAAGGTCCTAGAGTTACATGTTACAGACCAGCTACCCATAACAAGACCAAACTCACTCTCAGAACTAACTCCAAAATCCCAAGCAAGAACTCTGTTTGGCTTAGGTGCCTCCTGATCTAATCAACACATTTCCACAGTTTTTACAGTGAAAAAGTTAATGTTAGCATAAATTCATTGAAAATAACTGAAAAACTAGGAAACTCTTTGGGGGAGGCAGGGTTGAGTTATATGTACATTTCCCAAAAGTCCTAAAAAAGTATGAGGGGCTTTCTTAAAGAACACATCAAATACAAAATTCTTCATCTTTTTCCTTTTACTACGTGGAGAGAAGGCTTTAAAAAGTAGACTCAGCTGGTCCTTTGGAGAGACTCGTAGGTTCTCCTCACGCTGAGGAAATTGTGCAAGGGGTGCTCCCAACATCTAAATACCATCGAAAATGGGGCACCCAAGACTCAGAACAAACAAGTGGCTTCACAAATGCAAGTAAGCGGCACCATTCCAGCCCTCCCTCACACGCTGCTGTGCGAGGTGCAGGCAAAGGATTCCCTCCGTGTTTCATAATGTTTCCATAAAACCAGGTCTTTTCCACTTGACTGGCCCTGCTGCTAAAGGAAACTTGAATTTTCTACTGATGCTTGTATTATATTAAAAAAAAAAAAAAAACAGTAATAAAGGTCCTTTTAAAAGTCAGTAAGATTGGAAAAGCTATCATGTTTACTTTAAATGTCTGGAGATATAAAGCAATTTAGGTACACACACACACACACACACACACACACACAGACACAGACACTCACTACTTTTAGTGAATAAACTGAAAAACTGAGGTATAAACTACTGTGACGAAGATCCTCAGTACTCCTACTGACATACAGGTCAAAATCCAATATAACAAATTCCATTACGCAAACAATAAAATTGTGAGAGCCTCTGCCATGGGATCATTTATTTTAAATAATGCTGAACTCATAATAGTTCCATGTGGTTAAAAAGAAAAACAAACAAACAAATCTGGACAGTTCCAAGAAGTGACTATTATAGATTTGACTACCATGCTACACTCCTTCCAAGGGAGAGCCACACGTTTATCCCTGCCACAGGTCAAATGCCATCAGAGCATAACTCCCAAGTAGCATAAATTAAAGGGGGATGATTAGAAGCCCCCTGTATCCCCTGCTCCCTGTGGCTGACTGGCGTCACTGAACACCTACTCCATCCTCGTGGCCAGCGGTGAAAAGGCCGTCCACTTCCAGACCCCCTCCAGCTATTCTGACCCCTCTCTGAGCACTCTCGCCCTCCTCTCCCACCATTCTAGACCAGTACTGCCCAAGAGACAGAGAGATAGAGAGAAGGAATGCAATACACAAATGTGAGCCATATATACATATGCCACTGGAGATTATTTAACATTTTCTAACAGCCACATGTAAAAAGATAAAGAGGGACTTCCCTGGTGGCCCAGTGGTAAAGGATCTGCCTTCCAATGCAGCAGTGGCCTGGGCTCGATCCCTGGTCAGGGAAATAAGATCCCAACTAAGCCCGCATGCCACAACTACTGAGCTCACGTGCCACAACTAGAGAGCCTATGTGCTGCAAACTACAGAGCCCACGTACCCTGGAGCCTGCACGCCACAACTAGAGGAGAGAAAACCCGTGTGCCATGAAGAAAGATCCCGCACGCCTGAATGAAGATCCCGCATGCCACAACTAAGACCCGACGTAGCCAGAAGTAAACATTAAATAAATAAACAATAAATAAATCTTTAAAAAAAATAAAATAAAAAGATAAACAGGTGAAATTAATTTTAATAATATGTCCCAATATATCCAGAATATTATCATTTCCACATGTTATCAACATTAAAAAATTATTAACAAGATCATTTTTTGTGCCAATTCTTTGAACTCTGCTGTGTATTTCACACTTGCATACATCTCAATTCAGACCAGCCACATTTCAAGTGCTCAACAGTCACTTATGTATAGTCATGGGTTCCTGTTTTGGACAGCACAGTTCAAGGTACTTTTCCATTAACATTAATTCCTATGTTAAGTTAGTTACTCCCTGTCACAAATACCTGAAGAGCTACCTGAGCTACCAAATGCTATGAACCAGGAACACTCCTGACAGGAAGGTTGGTAAATATCACCTGGTTAGTGGGAATGAACATGGGACCCATATGCCTCTTGCAGCTAATATGTTTTTTCCTTCTTCCTCCAAATACTATCTGAACTTACTGCCTTTACTTTGTCTTCGCCACTTCCCTTGCTGATACCCTGAAATCTGTTCCCCCAACCTCAGAACCCCACCAAAACTACTCCTGGAAAGATAAGCAACGCTCTCCTTCTTAAAAAGTAACTCTCCCTTTCCCCTTGTTTTCCATACTTAATCTGCACCTTGGTGATATCAACTTCTACTGGTCCACATATGGTACTTTATGATTAACAGCAGTTTCAGAGATAAGACAGGAACAATCGCTGAACTACAATTTACTGAGCAACTATTATAATAAGTTACTTCAAATATATACAAAAGAAGGCTAATAATTATAACAATAATACTTTGTATTACACAACTCCACCGTTTGCTTAATTTTGTCTGCTTCGCACACAGGGGATCTAATTTAATCTTTGTGTCAAGGTTGGGGTGACAGAGTAGTTAACTCCAGCAAAGTGACACAGAGAAAAGCTTTAGTCACACACACACAAAAACTAAAGACAGGGGCTTCCCTGGTGGTCCAGTGGGTAAGACTCCATACTCCCAATGCAAGGGGCCCAGGTTTGATCCCTGGTTGGGGAACCAGATCCTGCATGCATGCCACAACTAAGAACCAGCACAGCCAAAATAAATAAATAAATATTTTTAAAATACCACTAATGATAGAATTAGAATCCAAAGCTCCCACCTCCCAGATCACTTCTCTCTCCAACACATTTCTACATGGCCTCTGCCCTAGAGGAGCTTACACTCTAAGCACACTGCTCTAAAAGTAATCAAGCAACGAGGCCATAAGAATGAGGCGGCTCTAATGCCTTGGCAGCCAACTTAAGCCAGAATCAATTCCTGTAAATGGCTCAAGGTTAAGAAGAACAGCCAATCCCAAACAGCCAACTAGTCTTTCCCAAAAAATGCAGCCACTTCAGCTCTAGCCAATCAATTTCCTTGCTTTGCGTCCAACTCCTCTCTGTAAAAACCTTGCCTGTAACTCTTATCAGTAGAACGCTCCTAACCACCTAGCATCAGTGTTTGCTCAAATAAACTTAAAAATTTTAATATGTCTCAGTTTATCTTTTAACAGTGCTCATATACTTTCCCTTCAAATGTAATATCACAGCAAGATGGGGTGACAGAAGCATCAAGTCATTAACTCAAATGAGGAGCTATCATGAAATGGCTCCTTTCATATTTTTAAATGTTGCCAGAGTTTAATTTATAAACCATAAATTTTGAAAATCTTACTGGGATTTGTGGTCAAGTACAACAAAAAAAGGGTAATTGTTTCACATTCTCCAACATATTATCATTATTAAGAAAATGCCCACAAAAGGAAAAAATGGGTTTCTAAGAAAATGTTTTATCTCACAGATCACCCACTGGTGATCCTTAATATGTAAAATATGTGGCTTTAGAACATCTCAAAACCTTCGTTTCACGGCAGGAAAGACAAATGCCTTTAACCAAAATATTAGGGATGATAAACTAACTTTGAGTTCTGGGAATTAAAACAAAAGCCGGGGGCTTCCCTGGTGGCGCAGTGGTTGAGAGTCCGCCTGCCGATGCAGGGGACACGGGTTCGTGCCCTGGTCTGGGAAGATCCCACATGCCGCGGAGCGGCTGGGCCCGTGAGCCATGGCCGCTGGGCCTGTGCGTCAGGAGCCTGTGCTCCGCAACGGGAGAGGCCACAACAGTGAGAGGCCCGCGTACCGCAAAAAAAAAAAAAAGGCCAAAGAAAAATTCACAAATTTGCTTACTGCGCTCTGTTACCATTGACAGACTGTGGTTCTTTAGCTATAACAGACACATGCAGGAAATGCTGACAAGGCAGTTGACAGATACAATATAAAGTGAGACCTTAGGTTTTACCCACTGAGAAAACTTATAATGTACCTTTATTTTGATATGTTGTAGCAAAACAGTATATACAATTTTAACACCTATAGCTTACACTGTGACATTCATTGAAATTAAAATTCTAATCTTAATAACTCTGCTCAAAGAAGTAGCAGGAGGAAGATCTTTGTGGTAATCTGTATCTTGATTGCAGTGGTAGTTACAGGAAATTACTCATGTGATAAAATGGCATACACATACATTGTACCAATGTCAATCTCTTGGTTATGTAAAAAATAACCACTGGGAGAAACCAGGTTAGGGTATACAACAACTCTCTGTACTATTTTGCAACTTCTTGTGAATCTATAACTATTTAATATATCTTTCAAAATTAAATATTTTAATATATCTTTTAAAAATGATTCTGATCATGCAGGTACATTAGAATTGTTCATTCTGAACAGGTGAGCTTGCATCCCAATGTATCATCTGTTTTCTCCCAACTAAAAAAAAAAATTGGTGTTTACTAAAAATTATAAAACCAGCATAGACTAAGAATACAATCTTCAAAACTCTACTTACTAAAGGAGATGGACAAAGCAATGAGAGATGACTTCATAAAAAGACCATGGTAAAGAATTAATAAAGAGTTTGTGTTGGTTTTTTGTTTGTTTGTTTGTTTTAATGTTTACTTTCAAATGTGCACTTGCTGAAATCCTCTAACTGGAAATTGAGGAGGAAAAAGAAGAGTGTCTGCAGTGGTGTGGAGGCAGCACTGTATTTCAAATTAATATGCTTGTCAGAAGGCTGACAAGAGATCAGAGCCCTCTCCCTCTTTCTACTACATGGTTTTTAAATTTTTCCTTTTGCCAGCTGACAGTAAAATGGAAGAGGCATCTCAGGTTTTTAAAAGCCTCTTACTTTTAGAGCAGAAGTGGAAGGTTAAGAATGTAAACACATGTTCCAGAAAGAAAAACTCCGTGATGCAAAGGCGAAAACAAAAGGTCACCATCCTCTCAAATGAACACAGGATGTTGTAATCCAAAGGTATTCAATAATTATGCACAGTCTTGGATTCATTACAGAAAATATTTATCAGATGGACTAGTGGAATCAGGAGAACCAAAATACATGGATTCACATTTAGCCCAGGAAGAGCAAACTGACTCATAATAATTTTATTTAGAGAATATATTATTTTCATATTTTATTTCCTATATCAATTTCTTTCATATTAAAATGTCCTCTTGCTTCAATATTCCAAAAAGACATAATAGATATGATTTACTAATCAGTAAAACAGTCATATGTATGCTTATAATGCTTGTCCCCCACGTACGCTATGCCTCTAAGTTTTTCTGCAACCATATAACCCCCTGACCTCCTCTTCCTATAGTGCTGTCTACGTCCACCTTCCTTTAGGACCTAGGTCAGTTCTGGTTCATCAGTGAAGACTTTCCTTAGTCACTCCGTTTCTCAGTGATTGGCTCTTCTGAGTTCATGTACAGGCTGTCCATTCCATCCGAGATAATCTGTTCAGCATTGCTATTTCATTTTTTACAAATATGTGTTGAGACTTAACTGGATTCTAACACCTTCAAGAGCAAAAGCCAGGACTGCTTTTTTATACTCAAACTAGCGTAGCAGACTTTCCATATCAGTCCTATACTGGCTTAGCCCTACTAAATTATATCTTATAGGTATGGTGCAGCATTCCAGTACATATAACTATAAAAATAATTTTAAATATTGATTCTGTAGTTCTTCATAATAATTATCTTTTCAAGCTCTGTGTTATCAGAAAAACTGAAAAGCATGCCTTTCAACAACCTAATAAAACAATGAAACGGGGTCAAAGGAGAAGCCCTGTGACATTCCACAAACACCTGATGGCTGACAAAAGGTATAGCCAATCTTTTACGTGGAGCTCTTCCATAGATTCAGACAACTAAGAAAGGAGCCCACAGTCAGTAGAATACTAAGGGAGAACAACTGAATGCTTTACTGAAAATTAGATAATCTAAGTCAATAATATTCACCTTCCTTAAAAGGATAAAGTAAGTTTGCCATGACTGTTTCTTAGTTACCCAGCTGTTGTTCCAATTGACTATTGCATTCTTATTTAAATGTCTGCAAATCATCCACCTAAAGACCTGAGTGTAATTTCTTTCAAAAATCTCCAGAACGTTTTTGCTTTCTACAATCCCTAGGACCTTCCCCCTAATTTCTCAAAGATAATATCTCTGAAGCACATCAGCCAGTTTCTTCAGTGCCCTGAAACAGTCCCCCCTAGAGCCTCCAGAAGGAACGCAGCCTTGACGATAATTTGATTTTAGTCCAGGGAGACCCATTACGGACTTCTGACCACCAGAACTGTAAGATAATAAATTTGTGTTGTTTTAAGCTACCAAGTTTGTGGCAATTTGTTACAGCAGCAATAGGAAACTATTACAGCCCCTGATTCAAAAAATCTTGGCTCAAAACCAAACTGCTTTCTTTCTGCTAGGGTCCCGTGTTTGTCACCCAAATTCGTGGTCTGGATTTGTATTCCATTAGCAAGCTGTCCTTTAACATATTCCTGAACCAGCATGCCATGCTCAAATGTGTTTCATCCTGCACGACTCACCTTTATGCCCTGTTTCTAGACCAGGAACTAACTCACATGCCTATATTTTTACTTCTAGAGTCTTGGCTCCTACTTCCACTGGGCCCTCCCTAGGGCTGGTCAGCTGCAAGCTTAACCTCTAATTGTCCACCTTGCCTTGTTACAGGATTCTCAGTTTCTTTACTTCCCCTAGTCCATAATCATTGCCCTAATGCTGGCAAATTACTCAACAGTATATCAAAATAAACTGGGGCAGATGTAGCAGCAGTAGGTTTAAAGAATAGAGAATCAATAACATTAAATGAGAAGTTTTAAATATACTATAAATTCAAACTACCTATAGCTATTTTAAATGAATTTAAACTTCTACACTCAGAAGAACTATATCTCAAGTATTAGCTGAGCCAATGAACATAATTTTAAAAATTCTTAGATCAGAAATGGTACCATAAAACTGGATATACCTAAATTCAGCCTTAATATTAAAAGAGGGAATTAGGAGGGAAGGAAAATCCTAAAAACTAAAGACCAATTAGTTTGACAGTGATTCCAATCATGTCTTTAAAGGAATCTATCTGCACTAAAGACAACACAGACAGGTTCACCAAGAAGTCACGTCAAATTAACCTAACACCTCTTCTGAGAGGACAATTAAGTTGATTTTTTAATAAGAAAATGTTGGGATTAGAGGATACACTAAGTTTAATAAAGTTTTCCTTACTATCCATAGGAACAGATTAAAGTTTCAAAACAATAGTTTAAAACCTTGAACTCTGCGCTACTGTTAGAAATGTAAAATGGTGCAGCCATTATGGAAAACAGTACAGAGATTCCACCAAAATAATTAAAAATAGAATTAGCAATATGATCCAGCAATCCTACTTTGGGGGATATATTCAAAAGAATTCAAAGCAAGATCTCTGTACATACCCATGTGTAGTCAGCATTATTCACAATAGCCAAGAGGTGAAAGCAATGCAAATGTCCACTGATGGATGAATGGATAAACAAAATGTGGCATATGCATGCAATGCGATACCAGGCAGTCTTAAAGAGGACAGAAATCCTGTCACATGCTACGACATGGATGAACCAATGAACCTCAAAGACATTATGCTAAGCGAAATAAGCCAATCACAAAAAGACAAATGCTGTTCGATTGCACTTATATGAGGTCTCCAAAGGAGTCAAAATTCATAGAAACAGGAAGTAGAAAGGTAGCTGCCAAGGGCTGCAGGGAAGAGGAATTAGTATTTAAATGGGTAGAGTTTCAGTTTTACAAGATGCAAAAGCTCTAGAGATCTGTTGCACAACAACGTGAACATACTTAACACCACTAAACTGTGTACTTACAGATGGTTGACGGTAAATTTCATTTTGTCTTTTACCACAGTAAAATAAGCAAAATAAATTTACAAAATAACAAAAAAACCTTGAACTGAACACAGGATGATTTGTAACAAGGATGAATTTTAGTCCTACTGATTCAAAGGCGTTAATCATGTATAAAACCTTGGAAAACATGTCCTTTGAGAAAGAGCTGAAGAACAAAAGGGGAAAGGCATATTTAACCTAAGAAAAGAAAGACTAAGTGAAATCTGAAAGAACTAACACAGAGAAGGGAACCTAAACTTATTCTGTGCTTAAATAAACTAGAGTTTATTAATTAATTCATTCAACAAACGTTTACGGAATGTAAACCATATGGCAGGCACTGTTCTAGGCGTTTACTATATTTCCAGTGAATGGAACAAAGATCTTGGCCTTGGTGGAATTTTACATTCCGCTGGGGAGAGACAAACAATAAACATAATAAGTAAGTGTGGTAGGCTCCCAGTGATCTCTGGTATTCACACTCTTATGTAATGCCTCCCCTGCGTGTAGACTGAATACATCAAAACTGAATACATCAAAACTGATGAGATGTCACTTCTGAGATTAGGTTATGAAGACTATGACTTCTGTCTTGCTCACATACTCACTCCTGCTTACTCGCTCTGGTGAGGCCAGCTGCCATTTTATGAGCTGCCCTGTGGAGAGGCCCTAAGAAGAGGCAAGGAACTGAGGGCAGCCTCCAGCCAACAGGCAGCACTATACTGAGACCCTCAGGTCAACAGCCCACAGGGAACTGAACGCTACCAAGAAATACATGAATGAACTTAGAATGGATCCCTCTCCAGTTGAGCCTTGAGTGACTACAGCCCTGGCCAGTACCTTGAGTGCAGCCTGTGAGAGACCCTCAAACAGAGGGTCTACACAGATTCCTGGCAAACAAAAATTATGATAATAAATGCTATTGCTTTAAGCCACTAAATCCTGGTATGATTATTTTATGCGGCAACATATAACTAATACAATATGTTAATTATATAGTTTGTTAAAAAGATGCAAAAAAAATAATGTAGAGCAGGGTCAGGGTCAGGGGAGGGTGTACAAGTTAACAATTTTAAAAAGAGATGTTAGAAAGACCTGCACATGAATGTCTATACAGCATTATTCATAACAGTCAAAAAGCAGAAACAACCCAAATGGCCATCAGTTGGTGAATGGATACGTGGTATATGCCCATCAGATGGACTATTACTCAGCCACAGAAAGCAATGAAATACTGACACACGCTACAACATGGATGAACCTCACACATATTATGTAAAAGGTAAAAGAATCCAGTCACAAAAGACCACATATTGTATGATTCCACCACAGGTACACCTCATTTTATTGTGCTGCGTTTTACTGCCCTTCTCAAATATTCCATTTTTTATAAATTGGAGGTTTGTAGACCTTCTGTGCTGTTAGACAATATCTGGCATCTTTTAGCAATAAAGTACTTTTTAATTAAGGTATGTACATTGTTTCGTATAGAAATAATGCTATTGCACACTTAATAGACTACACTATACGCAGTGTAAACATAACTTTTATATGCATTAGGAAACCAAAAAGTTCGTGGAACTCACTTTATTGTGATATTTGCTTATTTGCAGTGGTCTGGAACCAAACCCGCAATGCTTCCCAAGTATGCCTGTGCATGAACGTTCAGAAAAGAAAAGCTATACAGACAGAAACTAGTTTAGTGGTTGCCTGAGGCTGGGGGTGGGAATAGGATTAACTATAAATGGGCATGAGGGATATTATTGGGGTGATGGAACCACTCGAAAACTGGATTGATGGTGGTTGCTCAACTTGGCAAATTTATTAAAAACCATTAAACTTTACACTTAAAACAGGTGAATTTATGGTATCAAAATTATACCCAAAAAAGTTGTTTAAAAAGAATGGGGGTATTAATATAGGCATTGCTGAGAACATAACACATGCGTAAAAACATTAAGGAGGAAGGATATCAGCCTTGCGAATATCCAGGGGAAATATGCCAGACAACGGGACAGCTATGCAAAGACCCTAGGGCAGGAGCATATCTTGTGTGTCTGCAGCACAGCAAGGGTGCTAGAGAGGCTGGAGCTGATGATTTTTAGACAGGAAAGTGGGAGACGAAGAGAGAGAAGGAATGATGGATGGAGGATGGTGGTGACAGGAATCACGTAGAGCTTTTTTACACCTCTGGAAAGACTGCGGCTTTTACTATGAGAGAAGAAGAGAGGGATATGAAAGTGCTGGGCAAAGGAGTGATACACTCTGACTTGCATTTTTAAAGGATCACACAAGGTAAAGAAATTATAAAAGGATCCATATAAGCTGGCTACCTCCAGAGTTACTGACCCCTCTCATCTGACTGGGATACTATATACTTTCTCATAATTCAGAGTTTTGAAAAGACATTAATGTTTATCTGGTTTCTCAAGGATATCGCCTGGGAAGTTTGTAAAATTTGGAGTCTCACATCTGCAGCCGCAGATATTCAGAAGTCAGGGGCTGCGGATGTGAGACTGAGAAAGTACACGGGCAACCTAAATCATGTTTATCTAAGGGAATGGTCAGGATTTATTATAAATGAATGTCTGAATTGATTATTTTATTCTATTACAGATAAAGTGACCTTTTTTCTCCCATTCTCAAAAAAACCTTACCCAGCTGTTTTTTTTCCCGGCATAAATTTCCATGTTCTCTCCATACTGCGGCTCTTCCAGTAATGTCTGGTATTCAAACATGAGGCGGGAACTCTCACGGAGGCGGCTGCATTGAAATTGGTGATATTGTTGCACAAGTTCCTTCACCACAAGTAAGAGACATTCAGGATTTGATGGATTCCAGGAGGCAAGGTTCTGCAGAAGCCAAAAATAAAAGACCAGTCACAAATGCATTTTCACACAAATCCAGTATCATATTAGCACATCAATATAGAGAAAAAGAATAATGAGAATCTAAGAGAAACAGACTACTCTTTTTTTTACTGAAGTATAGTTGATTTACAGTGTTGTGTTAGTTTCTGCTGTGCAGCTAAGGAATTCAGCTAAACATATATGTATATATAATCTTTTTCATATTCTTTTCCATATGGCTTATTGCAGGATGCTGAATATAGTTCCCTGTGCTCTACAGTAGGATTATTGTTTATCTATTTTTTATATATATATACATAAAATATATCTGCTAATCCCAAACTTCTAATTTATCCCTCCCCCACCCCCTTCTCCCTTTGTTAACCATAAGTTTGTTTCCTATGTTTGTGAGTCTGTTTCTGTTTTGTAAATAAGCTTCTTTGTATCATATTTTTTTTTTTTTTTGCCGTATGTGGGCCTCTCACTGTTGTGGCCTCTCCCATTGTGGAGCACAGGCTCCGGACGAGCAGGCTCAACGGCCATGGCTCACGGGCCCAGCCGCTCCACGGCACGTGGGATCCTCCCAGACCGGGGCACGAACCCGTATCCCCTGCATCGGCAGGCGGACTCTCAACCACTGCGCCACCAGGGAAGCCCCTTTGTATCATATTTTAGATTCCACATGTAAGTGATATCACATGGTATTTGTCTTTCTCTTTCTGATTTACTTCACTTAGTATGATCATCTCTAGGTCCATCCATGTAGCTGCAAATGGCATTATTTCATTCTTCTTTATGGCTGAGTAGTATTCCATTGTATACATGTACCACATCTTCTTTAGCCATTCATCTGCCAACAGACACTTAGGCTGCTTCCATGTCTCGGCTATTGTAAATAGTGCTGCTATGAACACTGGGGTGCATTTATCTTTTCAAATTAGAGTTTTCTCTGGATATATGCCCAGGTGTAGATTGCTGAATCATATGGCAACTCTATTTTTAGTGTTTTTAAGGAACCTCCATACTGTTTTCCATAGTGGCTGAACCAATTTACATTCCCACCAACAGTCTAATAGGGAGACAGACTACTCTTAATTTATGATAAACTCAGAGCTGAAGTTAGAAGGGTCTTTTGAGCTTGGTGATTTTTCCTGCCTTCTAAAAATTCTTGCAGAAAATCAAGGAGAATTCCACCGTGGGTAGGCAGAAACAGTAAAATGTAAAGTTGGGTAGTAACAAAACAAGAAACCTAAACATCCTAGAAGACCATAATTTTAGCCCTGGAAGACTGAATTTGTTTCACAATCTTTCATAATTTTAATTTTTTTCCCTCTGCACCTAAATTCAGCATTAAAAGCTAATGTCATTCATCTCAGATCCACAGACCATCTGCATCTGTAATACCAGACATAAATAAATGCTCTGTAAACATTAGCACTCCACAGAAATATAAGCACAATGGTGGTGGTTCAGCCTGAAAAAGATAGGAATGGAGTAGAGATGAGGGAAAATACAATTAGGAAATGCAAAGTTGAAAGAAAAAGAGGAAGGGAATGGCTCTGATAGCTTATGACCAGGAAAGGAGCTGGGAAAGATCTGGTAAGTATATAGTAGCTGTTAAGCTCTCATTCATTCAACAAATACTTATCAAGTACCTATTCTGTATCAGCCACTGTTCTAGGCAGTGACAGGAACAAGCCAAGTCCTTGCTAAAGGAGCTTACATTTTTGTGGGCCAAAATAAATAATAAACAATATCAGATGGTAATAAATGCTACCGAGAAAAATAAAGCATGCATCCCTGAACAGTGATGAAGGAAGGGCTTCAAAAGAGAAGTGATCAGCTGGGTCAAACGGTGTTGAGAGTAACATGAGGCTTGGCAATTGACTGCTGGGTCTATTGACACAGGTCAGTAGTTTGCTCAGCAAGTGCTACTTTGGTGAAATAGAAGCTTGACTGTGGAGGTTTAAAGACAGGATGAGTAGAAAGAAACTGCAGACAACTAATACAGACAATTCAAACTGGTAACCAGAGGCAGATGCGGGGTCAAGAAAAATTGTGCTCAGATGTTTACAGCTTGATGGAATATCCCCATAGAGGGCGGACCGTGCTGATGTAAAGGGAGGTGGGGCAAGGTTCCACCAGAGAAGATAACGATTAGGGAGGTAGGGATGGGATCTCCAAGAGAGTTGCCCTAGCAATGAGCACAGGCAGTCCATCCGTAGGTACAGGAGAACAGGCCAGCTTAGGAGTATAAATGCAGGCAGGCTGCCCTAAGTGCTGATGAGAGCTTGTGGCGGTTCTCTACTAGGAGCTTACGTTTGCTCCTTAAAATAAGGTCATCAGCTGAGAGTGAGGAAGAAGGAAGGGATATGGGAAGTTTAAGAAGAAGGTGTGAAATAGTCATTTAGAGCAATAAACAATAAATGAACTGGGGAAACGGAGGAGGCGTTCCAATTAGCACCAAAAGCCCCACTGAGCTTGAGGTATGATTTTTTTTTTTTTTTTGCGGTACGCGGGCCTCTCACTGTTGAGGCCTCTCCCGTTGCGGAGCACAGGCTCCGGACGCGCAGGCTCAGCGGCCATGGCTCACGGGCCCAGCCACTCCGTGGCATGTGGGATCTTCCCGGACCGGGGCACGAACCCGTGTCCCCTGAATCGGCAGGCGGACTCCCAACCACTGCGCCACCAGGGAAGCCCTTGAGGTATGATTTTTAAGTGAGACCAATTAGCATAAATTCCCTTGCCTGGGTGCAATGTGGAGTGGGAGGAATCTGGATTTAACAATGGTTGGGATTTTGCCAGGTAGGACCCATGGTCCTGGTGAGCTGGAAGAATTGTTGGAGTTGAGATGCTAAAAAGAGGAAAGACACAAGGTGTGGTCAGAGAACGGAATGTTTGCAACTGAGATGATGGAGATGATCTATAGCGGTACTGATGAGGCCTTGGCTGAGCACGTGCCTGGCTGAGGAGGTGAAGGAAGGACGAGACCACTAGAGGAAAGGAAGTCAGGGACTGAGTGGCCTGCGTGTTGGAAGGAGCATTTGTATGAATATTAAATCACCTGGAATCACGGCAAGTGCAATAGTGCTGAGAAAATGACAGTGAGCCATGTGCTAAAATCTTCAAAGAATGTCTCTAGATAACAACAAGGAGGGGGTGGTGGGTCCCATTGCCTGAGGGCCTGAGTTTCAAGGCTGGGGGTGGGGTCAGGGAAAAGGGAATGACCTTTCCTTGGCAGCAGCACTGAGGAGCAAGAACACCTACCACCCCTCCAAGTTCAGTGATACAAGAGGTGAGAGAGAAATCAGCTACAATTCGCTTGAGAACATGCAGGGAAAGACAGAATCTCAGGGTAGAGGGTCTGAATGCTCAGGTTTTAGAGTGGTGGTCATCAGTCTTCAAATTGGAATCACCTAGAAATACTGATGCTTGGGCCCTACGCCCACCTCCAGACTTTGGTTTAACTGAGTTAATCTGGAGTACACCTTGGGTAATGGGGTTTGTTTGTTTTTTAAAGCTCCCCAGGTGATTCAACACATAGCAAAGGTTGAGAACCACTGACTTAGAAGAAAAAGAAGTTAAGGATATCAGGGACTTTACGATAACAGACCAGGTCAATACCCCAAAACACCCAATCTCTAGAAATCTAGAAATTTAGCACCTATAAAGGAAAACAGCAATACATTACAAATGTTCAACAGGTAGTAATTATATAACTTGCTGAGTACTATAGAAGTTCTAAGAACTTTTGGTATATTCAAGTTAATCCTTATGACAACCTATGTTATATTATTATACCATTTTATAGGTGAGGAAACTGAGGCCAAAAGTAGTTTAGTATCTCATCCAAGGTCACAGAGCTATTAAACAATAAAACTAGGTTTCAAACTTAAGCAATTTGACTCCAAGTCCCTGCTTAAGCACCACAGCAGAGGTTCTTACACATTTTGGTCTCAGGAACCTTTTACACTCTTAACAAGTATTGAGGACCCCAAGGAGCTTCTATATATATGAATTATATGGGTTAAATTTACTATATTAAAAATGAAAACTGAGAAATTTTTTAATATTTATTAATTCATTTTAAAATAACAATCCTACTACATGTTAACATAAAAACATTTTTTAATGAAAAAACTGTATTTTCCCAAAAACTCATGAGACGCATGGCATTGTTTCATAATCTTGCAAATCTCTTTAAATGTCTGGTTTAATTAAAGAGCTGGATTATCATATGTGCTTTTGTGTGTGTGTGTGTGGTACGTGGGCCTCTCACTGCCGTGGCCTCTCCCATTGCGGAGCACGCGCAGGCTCAGCGGCCATGGCTCACGGGCCCAGCCGCTCCGCGGCACGTGGGATCTTCCCGGACCGGGGCACAAACCCGTGTCCCCTGCATCGGCAGGCGGACTCTCAACCACTGCGCCACCAGGGAAGCCCCTCATATGTGCTTTTACATTCAGTGTTGCAACATGTTGTTTTGGCTGAAGTATATGAAGAAAATCCAACCTCATTCAAATATGTATTTTGAAAAAAGAGGAGTATTTTAATAGCCTTTTCAAATAATTCTGGATCTTCTTTGATGCTACACCAAAACTCAACAAGTGGCCGTTTCTTAAAGGTTAGTTGCAATGTGGAATCTAAAACTACTTTTTTTTCTTTTCCATTATGGTTTATTACAGGATATTGAATATAGTTCCCTGTGTTATACAGTAGGATAAAACTATATTAACAAACACTTCATACTCTTACCCTAAATTCCATTTGTCTATCCTACACTTTAAATGAAACTTTTACTCGTGTATGACTTTGTATCATGCATTGATCATTTAGAGAATACTGATTCAATGAGTTATACAGATCTTCCAAATATTGACATATTTCATTTATATCATTTGAAAAAACCACATTCATTAATATCATGACCAATCTCACCAGAAAAGTCTTCTATCAAAAGAAAACAAACAAAAGGTAAAGCAATGCATCCTTTAAAAGGATGGTAATTACTTTGCTCCACTGCGTGGGTTGATTTAGGGACTAAATGACAATGGAGACACCACTAAACTTATAGGAAAGATAGGTCTTAAGGGATATCCAAATGAAGACTTGATGAACAGAGGAAAAAGTAAAAAGCTTCAGCATTCTACATTGAAGGACAGAGGTCCCTTGCTATGAAGTGATTTGACAGAAAGAGTACAAAGTCCTCACAGGCAAACCTCTGGACCTCAAGAGCCTGAGGTCCTTTGGGGCTACTCAAGACAACAGAAGGATATAACAACACAGTATAGAACTTAAAGTGATCATCATATAGCTGGCTATGCATTTCCTTCAGAGATCATCATTAAACACTGATAAATAGGAAAAATACACAATCTTCCATTTCCTGGTCAAGTATTCCTTTCAAGTCCTTGTTCCAGTACAAAAAGAAAAAGCTTTAGCTGTCTCAATTTAAACTCTTAATTCTATCATTTCTCTTTAGCTATTTGGCAAGTTACAAGCTTACATCCACAATTTTTTTTTTAATTATGAAAGCATATAAGCTGGCAAACACCTCTTACCAATTTGAATTCGTTTCAAGTGATTCAATCTAATTGTTAAATGCATAGTAAAGACATGCCAAGCAGTCCCTTTCCATTAAATACAAGCTCCCAGTACATGGAAATGCATTTGACCTCTTTGGCCATTCAATGCAGACTTCACTGGGAAATGATTTAGCTAAAAAACATTCCCATCAAGGGAAGCAGAGACATGCTTACAGTGATAAAAATTCCTCTACTACTGCTACTTGACCACTTTTACATATTAAGTAATTTGTGCTTTGAACTACTTGGCCTAAAAGGCAAGAACCCTGAAGACATACAAGATTTTTTGGGTCACTTCCTAAGACTAAAGCATATTTTAAAAACAAGTCTAACAATGCAGGACATTGGGGTTTTCCACTCTCTTGAGTAGGAGATAGAGAAAAATACCCAAAGCTTCCTCAAGGAAAGGGTGAGAGAGCATAAATTAGGAGGCCTCTTTATGAAAAAAAGAAAAATAAGTTTCTCTCTCTATGCACAAAGTTCTTATTCTGCTTATTTTTGGTAATACACGAAAGAGGAAATCTGAAATGTGGATGGTCAAGAAGAATAGGCACAGGACACATAATATACTAACATAGAAAAGAGTAATGAAAATGCATTAGGAGAAAGTGATATAATACGATAAAAGAGACAAAAGCAAAAGAATTAACTACTATTATGAAACTTTATTCATTCTCACCAGACACCTATGAAGCAGTTCGGGGAGGGTATCACAGCAGTGCTTTTTCCAAGACTGGTTAACTAGAGAGGTTGAATAACTCCGAGGATACTCAAGTGTAGAACCGAGAGTGTAGAATGTAAACCTGACAACCTTCCCCCATTCAGGTCACTAAAATATCCGTTTCTAACCAAAGAACTGGCATCTGCCTCTCTGTTGTCACAACCTGTCTCCCATCTAGCGATAATTCTTGATTCCTCACTTTGGCTCCCTGTCCAGGCTGCCTGACTTGAGGGATGTTCCTGTTCATGTGACCCTCAACCTTCCCACATCTCTCTCATCAATACACTCCATCACGTATGTTATACTCCCAAATCAATGGCCCCGCAGACTTGAAAAAGCACTACCAATCCTCAGCTCCTTATGTGAGCTTCCTTATGTGAGAAACATAGCAAAGGATAACTTTTGCAGATGCCTAACTCACTTCACCCGCAAATCACATCTCACTTATTCAACACAAGGCTTCTCAGCCATACTGAAGCAAATTCATTCACAATGACACCAATATAGGAAAAAAGCTGGGAAACAATGTACTAAGTTCACAGCGCTGGGGAGATGAAGAAGGGAAATAAGTAAATTAGCAAATGAGCCCTGGGACCATCACTGCCTAATAATGAAGGGGAAAAAAATCTTCTAAGGGAAAAAATTTTTCTTTTAAAAAATAAAGCTTCTAATAAAAATTTTCAATCAATAAAAGGATAAAGTACAGGCATAAATTAGAAATATTTCTTTAAAATTATCTGAAACTTCTCACTATAAAATTTCACACAACTCTCTAGCATTGTGTACAACATAGAATACTGTACTATATAGCACTAAGTAGGCCTTCTACCTATACCACTCCAAGAGTTAAGACAGCAGAAGGATTTAGAAAGAACACTTTTTTTACAGTCCATGTAAAATTGAAAGTTGCTAAGATAGTAAATCTTAAAAGTTCTCATCACAAGAAAAAGAAATCTGTAACTATGTGTGGTGATGAAAGTTAAATTTATTGTGGTATTCATTTCATAATTCATATACTATCAAATCAAAAAGTTGTACACCTAAAACTAATACAATATTATATGTCAATTACATCTCAATAGAGTTAAAAAACAATATATGAAAAGTATGTAACCTTATTAATAAGCAAAGAAATGTGATTTTCCTGATTTCTTCTTTTACATAAACTAATATTTCATTGAAATAGTAATATATACATGGTAAAAGTAACAGCATTTTTTTCCCAATAGCATAAAAGAGTATAAAGAATAAAGGTAAGTCTCCCTCCCAACCTATACTACCAGATCTCCCTCCGCCACTCTCCAAGAAGACTACTCTTATCCCCCAGAAGGAGCCACACTGGGACTTCGTAAATTACCAATGTTTGGCCCTTCTTGGGTATTCCTACATACAACCTCTGGCTGTGCTCACTCGGAGCTTCCTCCTCTCCTCTTTGAAGCTCCATGACCTGCTTCCCATGGTTCAACTGGCTCCCTTGGATCAGGTCTTAGTTTGAACTTATTAGCCTGACTCTTACTCCAAGACAGGGCCTCAGTCACACAAGTTGTTTCTTGTTCCCCTGGGACTTACTAATTTGGCCTGCCCCTCACCCAGCATTCCCCACAAGAGAAGAAAATCAAGCAATAATTATTAGAAACAAAATTTGCATCTTAAATTAGCCAAGTTCTTTCTGTAAACAAATAACTAATGCTGGTGAGGATGCAGTTTAACAGACACTTTACACATGAGAGCACAGACTGGTACAAGCATTTTATATATATGATTTTCTTAGGAAGATTTTTTTCATATATATATATATATATATATATATATATATATATATATATATATATATACACACACACACATCTATCCACAGAAAAATTACTATAAAAAATGTTAACAACTGATGTCTATAGTTGGGAGCTGTTTAGAAGAGTTTTTCTTTTTCCTTCTTCCTAATTTTCTGTATTTTCCAAATTTTCTGAGTATGTGTCTACAGATATGTATGTATATGTGTATATGTTCACATGCAAAAATATGTATATACCATAATGGAAAAAAGATAAATTTTAAATAAAATAGCATACTTCAGACATTTCGTTTCAACCTGCTTCTCAATCTCAAAGTTCAAGAAATTTCACTTGCCATCTACATATTTTATGAGACTTCAATCATCTCTTCTGATCAACTAAAAGTTAGTTCCACAGCCTTCTGGAGAATAAATCTTTCTAAATAAATACTGTTCAAGTAACCTTGAACCTGGTGTTTCTTAAGTTCCAAGACTCACAGAACATTTCCAGAAAGCTAATGCAATATGCTATAATGTAACAGTCACAGCTGTGGGAATGTATTCTTCTCTCAACCAAAACTCTTTTGTATCACACTCCTCAGGAAATGACCAATTGACATCTTACATTTCTAACAGAACTGTAACTGAACAGCATGAATTTTTAAGATGTCACTTCATCCAGAGAATACAAAAGATAACAAAAATAATAAATTTTCTATTTGGTCTGTTTTTAAGAGAACCAAGTATTATCAGAAATGAATGTCTATACTATACATTAGAACAGTGTTGAGTATTTATAACTCCTCTAATATAGCATCTGAAATAACTTAAGTGAAATTACTTTAAACATTTTTTCATACTTTCTTAAAATATACCAACTTCTTAACTTCTTAAAGTAGAGTTAACATACATAAATTTGGGAGTGGGTGAGAGGAAAGCTGGATTAAGAGAAACTAACTTTGGGACTACACAGAACAAGTCTATTTCCTTTTCCATATAACTTCTCTTCATATATTTATAGTCATGTAGCTAACAAAAAAGACAACACAGCACCCCCAATCATACCCCTTATAGTTATAATGAACTTGTAGTTAATGTTTTGGCATTTTATATTTGAGAAGAGTCAACTATTAAAAACAAAATGGGGCATGTGGAAGGGGAAAGAACATCATAGTTGTATTCTGCTCTAATACAATTTGTAGAGTACTCACAGAAATAAATATTGGTACAGGAAAAATTTAATTAGGGTAGTTTTATAATCCTCAGTGGCTTTATTTTCAAATATTCTAATAATTCTCTTCATTCTTGTAAGCAGAGCTGATTGAGTCTGAGATGTGAAGAATGTTGCCATGTTCTTTGAAGTTGTTGTTAATTACAGTCTTGAAAACTCAGTGGCTTCTTGGAAGCACAGAAGCTAATTAGAAAGAGATGCAAATCTGTGACAGCCAAATGAATAGCTAAGAAGACAACCAATTTAAGGCCACTTCTGGGATTAATACGGGCTAGTAAAAGCATTCCTAAAAGTACAGTTAAGTTAAATTCTCACACTTACTTAAGAACTACGTCTGACCAGTAAACTGAATGTATTCTGGTAAAATGTGGCAATTTGCAGCCTGTGTTCAGTGGCTGCTACTGAAGTAATGTGAGTAGAAGGCACTCCGACCTCTTAACCTGTTTTAACCAGGACGCCTCTGCCATTCTGCTTTTGGTTTTGGTTGGGTTGGGTTGGGTTTGGGTTTGGGTTTTGTTGAAGTTTTACCTAAGATGTCATTTGAAAAAAAAAAAAATTATTTTTTGGAAAAATGGGGCTAGTCTAATAAGTAGTGAATACTTCTCTGAAATCTTATGCTTCTTTTACCCTTCCTATTTGTGACCATCTTCATCTCGACCCTAGAGGCCCTCCTAGGAGGAATCCAGAATTATAAAATGGCCTGGAGGACCTTCAAGATGTGCTGAAGAAAAGCATTTTCTCTAGTTTTTAAGACTATAGTCCAAGTCACCAAATTAGTCTATGTATACAGCTCATGCTTGGAGTAAAAGGGATTTATCTCCTTAAATCATACATATCCTGACAATAAGCAAAGTGGAACTGCCATCTTCTCAAAACAATCTAGTCTGTTTGGGGCCAGTCATGGCAGCTTTTGCTGTGGTTCTGCCCCTGCTGTCTCTAGCGCTCTCCAAGGTTCTGACCTCCCTCTCAATCAACAACCAACTTCCTGGGATTTTTTTTTTCTTTTTTTTCTTAACCTTTTTGTGATCTAGGCTTTTCTAAAAAGTCTTTTTTATTGTCTTGCAGGAAAAAAAAAAAAAATACAGCAGTCCATTCCCTGGCTTACAATCAATCAAAATACACAAATAGCTTAGTTTATGAAAAATCACTTTCCCACATGATTTTATGATAGAACCAACAGGCTCATAAGGAAGAAAAAGCAAAATAAAGAATTCTAAATCTGAATTTTTTGAAATGCCATTCAGTAGGCAGCCTCACCGACAGTTGCTAGGTAAGCAAAACTTCCAATTAACAGAGGAGTTCTGGGGAATCTTCAAATATCTACCAAGAGATGACCTACTGATGCATCACACCAGAATTTCTCTACCATCCCAATTTTGTGCTAGGGTGACACTCATTGGAACTGACATACTTGTTTGCTTTCTTCCACAGTCAACCATGCTTTTCATCTAAAATATACAAAAGTATCTAAAAATTATAGCTTTGGCTCCATTTAAAAAACTCAAAAAATTGTAATATCCCTTCTTGTCCATCAGAAGTTGCTCTACAGATTACCTGTCAGCTCCTCTAAAAAGAAAGTGATCAGCATGCAGCCTCATGACATGCCGAACTACCACTTCAAATAGGTCTCTAGGATCACCCAGCACATTTTCTAAGTACTGTTTCTTTCTTTGGAATTGGGGGTGGAGAGATGCAAGCAAGGAGGGAGGTGGGAGGGAGCAGAGGAAGAAAGGAATCTCAAACCACATCTCTTGACCCAGCCTTCCTTGTTTATTAAGAGGAAGAGAGTAAAGAGCAGGTTCTTTTCTATCTTGAAACCCACCTCCCCAAGTGAAACATACTTGAAAGAGTACCCTTCCCAGAGCCTTTACTAGCCTTTCTTCTCTTAACAGTACAACCACTTAGAGAATAGGAATGGTATCTTTTCCAAAATGTGTATAAAAGAACTAAGACTGGAACCACTAAAATCACTGAGTGCTGAATTTAATAACAACTAAATCCACTCTATTTCTTCCCTAAGATGTTGTCTTTGTCCACACAACTTTAAGGTGCTATCTTTCAAATACAAAATCAAGTCTATTTGGGGCCAAAATGCTCAAGTCTTACACCTACTGTTTCTCAAAAAAAGTACGAATAAATAATATTATTAAGTTCAATTTTGGATAAAATGCCAGTGTAGACTAAAATTTGATTAATGAACCCTAAAACATTAGAAATCCTTCTGTCTGGCCAACAAAGTGTTTTAAAGAAATTTAAATTCCTTTAAGTTGTGCATGCATCCAGTTTACCAAGACCCCAACAATTAAAAAAAAAAAAAAAAAAAATCCTTCTGTGACCTAAGATTGGCTGTGGCTCTGAAATGAAAGTTACTATTTACCTAAGACACTGATGCCACACACCTTCTCAATCAAGGCTACTCAGACTCTGAGAATAAAAGGCAACATTGCAATGGCAGAAAGGAAATTAGCAAATATGATTTCCAACTTAATTCAAATTGTTTTTCCTGGGGATGCATTTAAATTGTCCAGGTTGCTCGAATATCATCCAGGGATGTGATTTTGAAGGAAACAGCTTGTTACTGGTTTTCCTGGCTGTACTACAAGAAACAACAGTGTGAGCTTATTTTAAGTTAAAGTGTGCTTCTGTGTTTCTTTACAAGAAATTAACTGCAATCATTTAGTTAAAGCAAACACTTTGTTAGGGTTTCACTTTTCATTAGAAAATGTCTTCAGGAGTCTTTTAAACTTAGAAAATTAAGAATTCCATCTGCACAGAGATTTTAAGCTTGGAGCAAATTATTTAAATCATGGCAAAAGATGACTGAAGTGATCCTCTGTTGGCATTGAGTGTTTTATAGCCATAGGTGAGTCACAGCATCACAGGAGTCCTATCCATTCTCCCCTATCAAGACAACAACTTTTTTCCTGCCTCAGTCAGGACCAGACCTCAGGGTAGATTCTCATTTCTTTCCAACTAATCACAAAGATAATCACAAAAAGACGTATAGAAATAAGCAGCATGGAACAAGACAGAGAGCAAACAGCTTCAACCAAGTTGTTATTTTTTAACCGAACACCTGCAAGCTCTGACCCCTGGTTTCTGACCCCTGCCCTAGATGATTTCCCTAGCTAGACCTGGCCCCTGGGCTGCAATGATTTACACTGTACAGCTGCTTCCCCTCACCTTAGCTGAGCTCCCTGGACTTAATTCTAGGCCTGCAGTATTTGCCAGACCGTCTTCCTCTTAGCCAAAATCCCAGTCCTGGGCCTTCCTGGCCAGTGGGCTTAGAGCAACCAGTGTCCTAGTAATACAGTCTGTGTGTGAATGATCAGGGGAAACTCCAACTGAAAAGGAGGCTGCCTCAAGCTCTTGTTGCCCCAGCCACAGGCAGCTATAAGAGCAAGGAAGGAAAAGCCATGTAAACTAAAGGAACTAAAGGGGAACTAAAGGAAAAGATATCCGCTAAATGCAATACACAAGGTAGTAAGAGCTTTCAATGTCTTTATCCTTCCCCCTAAAAACTCTACCTCACCCTAGGTCCATATAATGTCCTTGGTCTAAACCCACATTTGTAGACATCTATTGTTTGGTTTCCAACACCCATTTGCCTTCTGGTAACACAATCCCAAATGTCCTTTGGGAAACCACCCCTCCCATTCTCAGGCATGGGTTTTGAGTAAGAACCTCCACTTCCAGCCCCACAGGTCCTGACTGCCTAACCCCATCAACATTTCCTACGCACCTAGGAAACTCAGCTACATGCACATATCCAATCAAACGCAATGAGAAAAATGAAAGACATCAGCTGGGACTTCTGAGAAATAAGTGTTCCTTCCTCCCATGATAGGAGAATAGAGAGTCTGAACTGGAGTAACAATTTTATATTCACAAAGGAAGAGACTTGAGCCACTGCGTGGTTACGGAGACTGAGAATAAAGTCAACACAGTGGAAGGTAGAGCAGAGAAGAAAAGAAATAGAAACTAGGTCCTTAAATGACATGATTGTAGCCACTGGACCAAGCCTTATCTGAAGCCCACCTCTGGTCTTTTAAGTTCTGTAAGCCAATGAACTCCCTCTAATGTTTAAGCCAGTTTGAATCAGGTTTTCTGTCAGAAGAAGAAGAGTAAGGAGGAGAAGGAGAAGAAAGAAAGAAGAGAAGAGTTCTAGGGCTTCCCGGGCGGCGCAGCGGTTGAGAGTCCGCCTGCCGATGCAGGGGACGCGGGTTCGTGCCCCGGTCCGGGAGGATCCCACGTGCCGCGGAGCGGCTGGGCCCCTGAGCCATGGCCGCTGAGCCTGTGCTCCGCAACGGGAGAGGCCACAGCGGTGAGAGGCCCGCGTACCGCCCAAAAAAAGAGTACAAGACACAGAATAGAGGGAGACATGCATAAACTCATAACTATTTAAAAGCCCTTTAATCTAAAGTATAGATTTGACGTGGGTCCTTATGTTTTCTGCTAGAGAAAAAAAGTTAGACAGCTTCTTACATTACCTGCAGGAAAATCTACACAGAGGATTAATCTATTTCCACTAACCCAACAATGATTAAAATCATCTCTCTTAAGGAAAAAGTAAATTAAAAGGAAGGAAGGGAGGGAGGGAGGAAGGAAGGAAGAGTCCAGCCCTATATATTAATATTACAACTCATTCAATACACTTTTAGTTAAAATGGATCTGAAATAGGTATCTGAGATGTTCCCCATCCCAGAGCTTTTCAAACACCAGTAGGGTAATTGATTCAGTGGGTAATAAAGCGAGGCTTCTGAAAAAGCCAATAGTCCCGTTGAAGGATGCAAAGGAGAAAAGTGAACAACCGTTCCAGTCCAGGTAAGGACACTTTGATTACTGACACGTGTCTTGGGAAGGCACAACAAGCCGCAGCCCAGCCCTTCATTAGCACTGAGCTTAGAGAGGAGGTCTTCACTGGCTTCATGGTCCTGTAAACAGGAGGTATTTTTACCTTTCCTCCACTTGAGTGAAACAATCAGCATGGACAAACTGTACTATGGTGTCTTATCAATGCTGGCTCCATGCCAAGCTTGAAGTGTGTAGCTTTGGCTAGTAAACCTTTATATCTTTTGCACAAATTCTCTCTCTAGAGAGAGTGAAAATAGGCCCCCACAAAGCAGCCACAGTGACGGCCTCAAACCACTTGTCGACTTAGCAATACACAGTGATTACTCGGTTTCATGAATTTTCACTTCCTTAAACTCACGCTCCCTCTCTAGCCCCCAAAGCCATTCCTCTCATCAGTTGTTTCAAAGCTGTGGTGCTCCTCACAGTCAACTAAACAAAAGCATCTATTTCAAATTATGCCACCCACACAATCTTCCCTGGGTCTCAGTTACATGAATAATCACAGATACAAACCCCTCTAGTGAAATGCCTCAAGAACCTTAACAATGCTCTTACATCCTAAGCCACCAGTATCTATTACCATCAACACACTTTTATCAAACAGAATGGGGTTCTGTCTATCAATAAACACCACCTTTTAAAAAACTGTTCAACAGAGAGCTGTCACTATGCAATCTTCATTGACCAAAGAAACCTGATATCTTCCAGCAAGTATATGAAACCTTGTCTACCTACAGCTATAGTTCCCATCCCATCATCAGAATAACTGTAAAAGTATCTTTCAAAAAGACAGATTCTCAGATCTTACACTCTGAGACACTGATTCAGTAGGCCTGGAGGCCCGCTCCTTGGCCCTAGAGAATCTGTTTTGTGATTTTTGGACTCATGTTCAGACATTCTGATAGCAAGGTAGAAACCCAGAAGTTTGATCATCTTTCCGACAGATTTTCTTATCGTGATCAAAGACCCAAATAATTTCACATAAACTCATTAGGCTTTCACATAAGATCCACTGTTTAAATGATGGCTAAAGACTCCATCCACTAGAACTTTCCATTCAAGTTGCCCTGCATATTTCCCAGGAAGTAACAGAATGTGTCTCCAGACCTGTGACCTGCTTCTAACAATAATTAACACCTGAAATCCAGGGCTATCCATACCCTGTAAGAAAAAAATCTTCAACGATGGAGAGCCAGGATCATTCTTGGGAATTCCTATTTCTCCTACAGTAGTAGAATCTACTAAACTTGATCCCCTCATCTGCCTAGATCTATATCTTCCAGGCGGCTCCTCCTGGGATCCCATCATTCCTAATCCAATGTCATCTGTGCCCCAGAAAAAAAACACACCAAATAGCTTACCAAATGGTGTCATCATTCTTAAATTGGGAGTATTTACTTGTGTTTAATTTTAAATCACATCTTTCCTCTCAAATGCTTTTATGATGGTTCCATTTATATTAAGGAATTACAGAGGGGCTGCAAACTGGCAGCCTCAGCCTGCAGACATGCTTTCTCTGACCCACACAAAATTTTTATTTGAAAATCTTTAGACAAAACATATACACTTCAGCAGGTCACAATCACCATCAATTGTGGTGACTGTGACCTGCTATACACTGTGCTATACACTGATCTTTTTCACTCATTTGTATTACCTGGCTGGCTCCTTTAGGCATCTGAATTTGCAACACCTGAATTAAGACTTAAGGGAATTTACCAAGATATTTTTTAGTTCCTTCCTTGCTTCCTTCACTTGTGGTACATACATAAGGTGTTTATTGGCGTCACATAAGCAAAATGCAAAACGAATGGCTAAAGTTCCTCAGGCACTGAAAATTAAAGATAAAAAGAAAATTCTCCTATTTAATGCACACACTAATGTTCACGAAGAATGACTGTCTGGGTGATACAGTTCTTTCATATTATCTTCCCTCTATTAGACTATAAACTATCTGAGAACAGGGACAGTATCTTATTGATCTTTGCACAAGGGATGTACTAGACATCATAGGCTATTCAACGTGGGCACTCAAATTATTTGTCAAATGAATGATCATTACTATTCAATTCATCATAAACTAAGTTAAATATATTAAGGGATCCAAAAATTTTCCAGGGTCAATAAAGATACCGGCTTTTGGGAGTCAAGCTAATCCGCGGTTAAGAGCAGAAGTAGACAAAAGAAAATGGGACAGCAATTCTGAAAATACAATATTGCAATATGACTAATTACAGTCATCAATCGTTAAAAGTTTGAACAGTCTGACAAATATTATCTTAAAAGCGTTTTAAGATATCATATCTTTCCAAAAGCTAGCACACTTAAAATAAGAATTTAAAAATTATTAAAAACAAAATCAAATTATCATGGCTCAACAGACAAGGTCCAAGGGGTACAAAATAGCACATTAAATCAGTTCCCCGTTCAAAAAACCTGCATGAGCTGTTGATCTTCCTGTTTTTCATAAACCTTATAATTGTGCTTCCAGAAAACTACCAAGCATCTGCCTCTATGTAGCTAATTCTTGTCATCTTGGAGCCCTCACAAGGAAATAGAGAGTGTACTGTGCCAGGATCACTATCTTCTCTAGCCAAAATCATTATGCTTCAGAGCCAATTTCCTCTTGGTAAATTTTGATCAAATTCCTTCAATTTGCAATTTCCTCAGTACTGGTAATGGCTGCACATGTCACAAGTCAGTATATATGTGTTATGTGTTTAACAATATTCATTATAAATTTAACAGTAATATGTGCACATGTGCACACATGTAAACATATATCTATGTCTGCAGCCACACACATATATCCACACATACTGGTTCCTATAAGTCTCTTTGCTTGGCTCTCTATGAACACCACAGTCACAAAGCCCATTTGGGCTTTCCTAATCCAGTGATAATTCTCTGGGAGTTAATATTACTTTGGAAATCTGCATTAATCAACTCTACTACGCAGCTACAACATCATGACAATCAAGCTTAATAATAATTCTGATGCTATAAACAGCCCCTTAAAAGCTTCTGAATCATCAAAAAAAGATCAAATTATGTTCTAGTTTTAGTGTAAAGGGTATTTTATCAAAAATCAATTATTTTAAAAGAATTGGTGATCTATATATAACTTGCACAGTAAATTTTTATGAGTCTGAATATTTGATTAACCAGTATACCTTATTTCCCAGTTATTATTGATAAAGCAGAACTGCTGTAATTTTTATATATGACTCCTATCTTTAAAATGTACATATTTACATATATTATTAACAAGAATTGCAGATTAATCACAACACCATATTTTACAGCTATGATATATAATTCTTCAATCCTTTAAGTGCCAAACTGTTGACTCTCTAGTTGTTGTTATTCTTTCAAAATAAGCCATATTAAATATAACTCACCTTTCCTGATGAATCAAGGTCATTTTTATGAGAGCATATTACACTGCCAGTATGTTTTTAAAAACAGTGATATCATTAGAGGTGTTTTTTTGGAGAAAAATGAATATTTTTAATGAATTTTTATTGGAGTACAGTTGCTTTACAATGTTGTGTTATTTTCTACTGTACAGCAAAATGAATCAGCTATACACATACATATGTCCCCTCTTTTTTGGATTTCCTTCCCATTTAGGTCACCACAGTGCATCAAGTAGAGTTTCCCTGTGGTATACAGTATATTCTCATTAGTTATCTATTTTGTACATAGTATCAATAGTGTACATGTGTCAATCACAATCTCCCAATTCCTCCCACCCGTGCCTTCCCCCTTGGTATCTATACATTTGTTCTCTACATCTGTGTCTCTATTTCCGCTTTGCAAATAAGATCTATACCATTTTTCTAGATTCCACATATATGCGTTAATATACGATATTTGTTTTTCTCTTTCTGACTTACTTCACTCTGTATGACAGTCTAGGTCCATCCACGTCTCTACAAATGACCCAATTTTGTTCATTTTTATGGCTGAGTATGGAGGTTCCTTAAAAAACTAGAAACAGAACTACCATATGACCTAGCAATCGCACTACTGGGCATATACCCAGAGAAAACCGTAATTCAAAAAGACACATGCACTCCAATGTTCACGGCAGCTCTATTTACAACAGCCAGGACATGGAAACAACCTAAATGTCCATCAGCAGAGGAATGGATAAAGATGTGGTACATATATACAGTGGATCATTAGAGGTTTTTAAGTGAATAGGCTATCCTTAAAGTGAATGAGTCCAGGATACTTTACCTTAATAATCCTTCTGTTGCTTTTGATAGTTCTTTTCTATCTACTATACAAACATTTGTCTCATTTTGCTATAACCGGTGTCACTGTAAATTTTAATCTTCAGTCATGCATTATTTACAATTATCTAAATAAAAACTAAAGATGCCTCTATAGCCCATGTATACAATACAGCATGTAGTCCCTCCCACAAAATTCAGAACCTCTTTTTTTGGGAGGTGGGGGTTATTTTTGGTTTGTGACTACATACCAGGTGGTTGAAGGTGCACAAAATCTGGGACATATTTCCACCTACCAATTCATAGGAAATGCAGAGGAACACGTTAAACTGTGCCGTGGGAGTCTGTGGCAATTTTATAAGACAAATAGCTCTGCTTCTTCAATCATAAATTGCAAATGGGGGAAAAAAGAGAAAACTTACAAGTTAAAAGATATTTAAAAGACAAAACAGGGGCTTCCCTGGTGGCGCAGTGGTTGAGAGTCCGCCTGCCGATGCAGGGAACACGGGTTTGCACCCCGGTCCGGGAAGATCCCACATGCCGCGGAGCGGCTGGGCCCCTGAGCCATGGCCGCTGAGCCTGCGCGTCCGGAGCCTGTGCTCCGCAACGGGAGAGGCCACAACAGTGAGAGGCCCGCGTACCGCCAAAAAAAAAAAAAAAAGTTTGATAATTACTAATACGGATTTTCTGATTTGGTAAAAATATAATTAAGGGTGCCTATGATTTATTCACTATGAGTTACAAAAGATACATTTATAACATAAGTCTATAACTAATACCAAAATTATTTCTAGTCAGTTCTATTCATATATCAAGACGAACATACAAACTCAAATGTTGGAAACAGTTATTTCATCTTTTCCTGACCCAAAAATGCTTTTAAATTTAATGTGGGTGGATTTAGTGAATTTGGGTTTAGCAGTATTACCTAGGTAGGGGTTGAAAGTAAAACAAATGGTTAACTTACACTTTTAATATAATAAACTAATTTTTAAATTAAATTGAGTTTCACTGAGACAAATTTTACATTTTTAAAATAATTCCCATGGAAGCTGACTCTGCTAAAAGTTCCTGTTAACCTTGCAAACATCTCCAAAGCAATAAAAGAAATAAATCATTTTAAAATGTACCTTTAAACATACAAATTATCTACAATTGTTATATTAATTACTATTCTTACCAATTAATTTTTCCAAATCTTCTAAAGGACTCCTTTGATTTAAAAATGTGACTGATCATTTCTGGTACACTATATTTTAGATACTGTAAGTAATTAGCAGTCCTTCTTTTAAAAATCTATAATAATCCAGACTTCTTACTTTTCAATCTGGCTTCTTCACAAATATTCTTGAAACATATTCAAGAAACTGCATTAAATATGCTGAATGTTTTGCTTATAAGAATATTGTTCTTCTATGGTATTTGCATAATCCCAACAACTTAAAAACATTTTAAAAATGTATACAGGGTCTACTGAGTCACTGTCAATTCAAGGCTACAAACCATTCTGTGGTTAAGTGATTACATCAGACCATTGTAAGGGCTGAGCTGGCACTTTACTTTGCAGGTTTAACTATCTTGGCTCTCCAAAGCTTGTGTGGGGGCCGCAGTTTGGCATAAAATTCTCAGCCGGATACAGATAATTTATCTGAAAAACTGTTTTAAATGGCTAAGGGTTTTTTGGGGGTTTTTTTGCTTTTTAAAAATGTTGGAGAAAGCATACATTAGAATCAGTTTCAAATTTTATAATATTCTTTTCCTTTTTAACGTTCCCATCCCCATAGATAATCCAAGTATAGCAAAATAATCCCAACCCTAAAGACTTTCAATAAGTACAAAACCTCACTTCTATATGAGTTGAAATGCAAACACAAAGATCAGAATAAATTGCTTTGAGTTATAAAGGGAAACCAGAGGACTTCTCAGAAAATACAAACATCTGCTAAACCTTCTATACTTAAGATTATACACTGCCCTTGGTCATTTTGGCTTCTACACCTCTAGTTTTATTTCCATTTTTCCATTCAAATGTTACTTTCTTTATTCTTCACAACAGCCTTGTGAGATAAAGGTACTAATATTAGCAGTTTTATTAATAAATAAATAAATGTATAGATGCTAAGTACCTTGGCCAGCATAAGCCACACAGTAATCAACAGAGCTAAAACTAGAATTCAGGTCTAGCTCAACCATATTTGTTTTCAGTACCCTTAGGTCTCAGCCCTGGTCGTACACTAGAATTGGCTTTCTAAAACCACTGGTGGGGCTTCCCTGGTGGCATGGTGGTCAAGAACCCCCCTGCCAATGCAGAGGACACAGGTTCGAGCCCTGGTCCAGGAAGATCCCACATGTCCCGGAGCAACTAAACCCGTGCGCCACAACTACTGAGCCTGCACTCTAGAGCCCGCGAGCCACAACTACTGAGCCTGCGAGCCACAACTACTGAAGCCCACGCGCCTGGAGCCCATGCTCTGCAACAAGAGAAGCCACCTCAATGAGAAACCTGCGCACCACAACAAAGAGTAGACCCCACTTGCTGCAACTAGAGAAAGCCCGTGCACAGCAACAAAGACCCAACACAGCCAAAAATAAATAAATAAAATAAATAAATTTATTAAAAAAAATAATAATAAAACCACTGGTGCCCAGGCTCTAACCTAGACTAAATACCTAAATTAGAATCTTCAGGAGATAGGAGGCTCAGTATATTTCCAGTGGTCCACACGAAAGAATCACAGTATTACACAAAGCAACACAAGAACAGAAGAGTAGAAGGAAGGATGGCAGACATGGTCAATATTAAGTCGACCACGTGTAAAGCCAAGCTTTAATGCTATTTTTTTCCTCACCCTATAGACACCCACATCCCCACTCCCAAGTAAACACCAAGAAAAAGTCACTTAATTTTAATATTTGCCTACATAAATTTTATTGGGAACATAAGTACTAACATCCACCAAAATGTGTAAGATATTAGATGTAGTTGAAATACCTTCTGGATGATTTATAATTTTATCCCCTCTTTACTGCTATCTCCCTTCACTGATTTTGTTGTTCTTCATTCCTTTCTGCATCTCTAATCTTCCAACTGAAATCTTTTCTTCTCCCTGAAGAATTAGTAAAGGTTTGCTGATGATAAACTCTGCTTTTGTTACCTAAAAATGTAATTATTTCACTTAAATTCTTGAAGAATATTTTTGCTAGATACAAATTTTAAATGGTTGTGGTTTTCTTTCATTACATTAAAGATATCATTAAACTGTCTTCTACCTTCCATGTTGCCATAAGAAGTCAACTAACAGTCTAACATTTGCTCTTTTGTTTTCTCTGGCTATTTTTAGATTTTTCTTATTGTCTGGTTTTCTGTAATTTTGCAATGATGTATCTAGAAGTGATTTTCTTTATATTACCTTCTTAGGATTAACTGGACTTCCTGAATCTGAGCAATTACGTTAACTTTTGAATGCTGAATGTATTCAATTATTTTTTAAATGTTTTATTGTAAAATATAACAAATATTTAGACAATGTCACAAAACAAAAACGTATAGCTCAATTAATAATCATAAAACTAACACCTGTGAAAGGAATGGAGCACATGTACAAAGCTAGGCTGACCATCACCTTCTATCCCCCAGGCAACAATGTTCACGGATATGATGACCCAACTGAGGCTAATCCAGACTAACAAGTCTCAATTCTAAGACTTTTGGTCATGATGTCAGATTTGCTCTTCTTCTGGTATTGTGATGTTGACCTAGAGGTATTAGGAGATGCTATGAAGGGTGTGAGAACAATGTCAGCAAATCAGGAGGCAGAGCAAAGCCCTGATGCCACTGTTTGATCCTAAAACCAGTCATACCCCAAGCTAGCTTTATCCCTGGTCTTTTCGGTTATGTGGACCAATAAATCCTCTTTTTACTTAAGCCAGTTAGGTGACATTTTCTGGCACTTGAATGCTACCAGTTTCTAACTGATACAATTCATTGTGTGATTTCCCTTCTTGAAGCATTCCTCCATCTGAATTTTGTTATTACCTTTCTTTTTTACCTTATATCATAATTATCTGCAGCCACATTTTCTCTACTATTGAACTATGAGCATGGAGCACAGGGGCTGACACAGAGGTATCTGACAAACATGTACTGAAGAAACTGTAACTACATCAATCACTCATCTTTGTATTCCTAACACCTAGTACAAAGGCTTAAATATAGTACAGGTTCAATACATGCTTGTAGAAGGAATTAACTAACAAATAAGCAGCTGGAAATAGTATTACAATAGAGCAGAGATCAGGACACACAAACGATATCTTAAAATAACCCTTTCCAGAGGCTAGAATGATCCATGTGGTCGTGGATTACAGTTGGAGAAATCAGTATAAAATCATGTTTCACTTAATATAGATACAAATGGTTAATATATACAAACATTTATAGATATGTGTGTTTCCTTGCTCTGTTAGCTCAGAGGACCCAAAAGGAATGACACCCCAGTAGCAACAAGCACACTTGGCACTCAGATCTTGGTTTCTAATACCTTTGTCCAATAAGATTAAAAGAACTAGGGCTGGGCTTCCCTGGTGGCGCAGTGCTTGACAGTCCGCCTGCCGATGCAGGAGACGCGGGTTCGTGCCCCGTTTCGGGAGGATCCCACGTGCCGCGGAGCGGCTGGGCCCGTGAGCCATGGCCACTGAGCCTGCGCGTCCGGAGCCTGTGCTCCGCAAATGGGAGAGGCCACAACAGTGAGAGGCCCGCATAACGCAAGAAAAAAAAAAAAAAAAAGAACTAGGGCTTCTTGGGGAAATGGCTGATTCTAAGACTAGAGCAGGAAAGAGATAAGATGGGCCTCAGTATCTTGTCATGCTATAAAGTAAGAAAGTGATCCAACAAACAAACCTATAATAATGGAGGCATGTTAAAAGGATACAGGAGCCAACTGAATAGCTTCCAGTGGCCAAAGATGGAAGAATTTCAGCAGCAAAATAAATAATGTAGTATTGGATTGTAACCCGAAGTATAAAACAAATAAGTCCATGCTGATATAAATAAGTGATGTGGGAGAACACACAAATCTCCCGTGCAGAAGAACTCCAAATAAATTATGTAGATATTCTGCCATTAAAGAGGTATATCATACCTCCCAATCCTTAAGTGTGGCCCGCACACAGTGACTCCCTTCTAGGGAGGACAGTATGGAAAGGAGGAGAAAAGAGTAACTTTACAGTAAAGAACTGACAAACTCTCTCTCAAGCCAAGTAATTAAGGTTAATATCAACAGTGATAAGTCATATTGATAGTATGCACCCTAGATATGATGTGATGAAAATGGCACATTACCTCTGAGGTCCTCCTACCAAAAGCCCATAACCGCAGTCTAACCATGAGAAAAATATTAGACAAATCCCAGTTGAGAGACATTCGATAAAATACTTCACCAGTACTCCACAAAACTGTCAAGGTCATCATAAACAAGGAAAGTCTTAGAAACTGTCACAACTACAGGAACCTAAACAGACAAAAGGACTAAATGTAATGTGGTATCTTGGATGGGATCCTAGATAGAAAAAGGACATTAGGAGAAAACAAAGGAAATCTGAATAAAGTGTGGACTTTAGTTAATAATGATGAATCAACATTGGTTCATTAATTGTACAAATGTATCATAGTAATGTAAGATGTTAGTGATAGGCAAAACAATGTGGGGTACACAGGAACTCTCTGTACTATCTTTGCAATTATTCTGTAAATCTAAAGCTAAAAGTTCTAAACATTATAAGTTTATTAAAAACTAAATAGCCCTTCACTCATAAGGCCCTGCATACCAAAAGCCCACAAGGTAAGCTAGCTGTAAGACTAGCCTTTGAAACAAGTAGAGAATGGAAAATAATCAATTTAGACATTCTGAAGGAACATAATCAACAATCAAGTACACATCTTTCTTTAAAAATGTAGAATAATATTTGACTCATCTGAAAAACTAATGTACACATATGAAGTTCATAACTATTTCCAGAAGTGTACTCACCAGCAGGTGGCTAAAAAATAAAGGCATCAAAAATTTCTGGAATTGGGGCTTCCCTGGTGGCGCAGTGGTTGAGAGTCCGCCTGCTGATGCAGGGGACACAGGTTCGTGCCCTGGTCCAGGAAGATCCCACATGCCGCGGAGTGGCTGGGCCCGTGAGCCATGGCTGCTGGGCCTGTGTGTCCGGAGCCTGTGCTCCGCAACGGGAGAGGCCACAACAGTGAGAGGCCCGCACACCACAAAAAAAAAAAAAAAAAAAAAAACTTTCTGGAATCCTTAATACCACAGGGGAAAAAATATCTTCAGATCATGAATATCTCACAAAAGCATGTCTTGGTAAAACATATTTTTTTAAAAAGGAAAACAAAATAAAATAAAACCTAAGATTGCAGCAGTTTCTTAAAATCACAGCCTAAATCTGTAATGAATAATCTTTTGTATCCTAAACCCCTAACAATTTTGCTTCCACCTATTTCTATAAATATATTTTCTATTCTTTACCTATGCAAACTCTACTCCAAGAAAACTGGTTTGCATAAACAAAACAAAAAGACAACCTACAGACTGGGAGAAAATATTTGCAAACGATGTAACTGACAAGGTATTAATCTCCAAAATATACAAACAGCTCATAGAGCTTAATATCAAAAAAACAACAACAATAACCCAATCAAAAAATGGGTAGAAGACCTAAATAGACATTTCTCCAAAGAAGACAAACAGATGGCCAATAGGAAGATGAAAAGATGCTCAATATCACCAATTATTAGAGAAATGCAAATCAAAACTACAATGTGGTATCACCTCACAACAGTCAGAATGGCCACCATTTAAAAAGTCTACAAATAATAAATGATGGAGAGGGTATGGAGAAAAAGGAACCCTCCTACACTGTTGGTGGGAATGTAAATTGGTACAGCCATGGTAGAGAACAGTATGGAGGTTTCTTAAAAAACTAAAAATAGAGTTACCATATGATCCTACAATCCCACTCCTGAGCATATAACCAGAGAAAACTCTATTTTGAAAAGATACATGCACCCCAATATTCATTGCAGCACTATTTACAATAGCCAAGACATGGAAGCAACCTAAGAGCCCATCAACAGATAAATGGGTAAAGAAGATGTGGTACATACATACAATGGAATACTACTCAGCTATAAAAAAGAACAAAATAATGCCATTTGCAGCAACATGGATGCGCCTAGAAATTATCATACTAAGTAAGTCAGGCAGAGAAAGAAAATATATGATATCACTTACATGTGGAAGCTAAAAATGTGACAGAAATGAACTTATTTACAAAACAGAAATAGACTCACAGACAGAAAACAAACTTATGGTAACCAGAAAGGACAGCGCTGTGCGGGAGATAAATTAGGAGTTTGGGATTAACATACACACACTACTATATATAAAGCAGATAAATGACAAGGACCTACTGTACAGCATAGGGAACTATATTGAATATCATACAACACACACACACACACACACACACACACACACACACACACACACAACTGATCATTTTGATGTACATCTGAAACTAACACAACACTGTAAATTAACTATACTTCAATTAAAAAAAATAAAGAAAAGAAAAGAAAACCTGTTTTCTCAATGCTCCCAACAGGCCACACTTGGTTTGTGATACCTCGCTGTAGCTTTGTCTTCCTGACTACAGTGCCATTGCCTCTGTCATTTTCTAAATCCTACCGCTGCTTAAAGACCCAGCTAAAACCCTTCCTCCCTCATAAAGCCTCAGATGACCATAAAGGTGCCAAAATCAACACTTCAGAACTCCTGTACCATTAATGTGGTACTTAGCATATTCATTCATTTAAAAACAAAACAAAACAAAACAAACCTTAGTAGTGTGTACTTCCTAAATGCCTATACCACAAGTAAGTATTAGGGAAATTAAAGATGAGTAAGATATGGCCTCTGGCCACCATCACCCTGATACCAAAACCAGACAAAGATGTCACAAAGAAAGAAAACTACAGACCAATATCACTGATGAACATAGATGCAAAAATCCTCAACAAAATACTAGCAAACAGAGTCCAATAGCACATTAAAAGGATCATACACCACAATTAAGTGGGGTTTATCCCAGGAATGCAAGGATTCCTCAATATATGCAAATCGATCAATGTCATGAACCATATTAACAAACTGAAGGAGAAAAAAACATATGATTATCTCAATAGATGCAGAAAGAGCTTTCGACAAAATTCAACACCCATTTATGATAAAAACCCTCCAGAAAGTAGGCATAGAGGGAACTTTCCGCAACATAATAAAGGTCATATATGACAAACCCACAACCAACATCGTTCTTAATGGTGAAAAACTGAAACCATTTCCTCGAAGATCAGGAACAAGACAAGGTTGTCCACTCTCACCACCATTATTCAACATAGTTTTGGAAGTTCTAGCTGCAGCAATCAGAGAAGAAAGAGAAATAAAAGGAATCCAAATCGGAAAAGAAGAAGTACAGCTGTCACTGTTTGCAGATGACATGATACTATACATAGAGAATCCTAAAGATGCTACCAGAAAACTACTAATCAATGCCTTTGGTAAAGTAGCAGGATACAAAATTAATGCACAGAAATCTCTTGCATTCCTACACACTAATGATGAAAAATCCAAAAGAGAAATTAAGGAAACACTCCCACTTACCATTGCAACGAAAAAATAAAATATCTAGGAATAAACCTACCAAAGAGACAAAAGACCTGTAGGCAGAAAACTATAAGACACTGATGAAAGAAATTAAACATGATACAAACAGATGGAGAGATATACCATGCTCTTGGATTGGAAGAATCAACATTGTGAAAATGACTATACTACCCAAAGCAATGTACAGATTCATTGCAATCCCTATCAAACTACCAATGGCATTTTTCACAGTACTAAAACAAAAAATTTTACAATTTGTATGGAAACACAAAAGACCCCAAACAGCCAAAGCAATCTTGAGAAAGAAAAACGGAGCTGGGGGAATCAGGCTCCCGGACTTCAGACTATAGTAAAAAGCTACAGTAATCAAGACAGTATGGTACTGGCACAAAACAGAAATATAGATCAATGGAACAGGAGAGAAAGCCCAGAGATAAACCCACACACATATGGTCACCTTATATTTGATAAAGGAGGCAAGAATATACAATGGAGAAAAGACAGCCTCTTCAATAAGTGGTGCTGGGAAAACTGGACAGCTACATGTAAAAGAATGAAATTAGAACATTCCCTAACACCACACACAAAAATAAACTCAAAATGGATTACAGACCTAAATGTAAGGCCAGACACTATAAAACTCTTAGAGGAAAACATAGACAAAACACTCTATGACATAAATCACAGCAAAATCATTTTTGACCCATCTCCTAGAGAAATGGAAATAAAAACAAAAGTAAACAAATGGGACCTAATGAAACTTAAAAGCTTTTGCACAGCAAAGGAAACCATAAACAAGACAAAAAGGCAACCCTCAGAATGGGAGAAAATATTTGCAAACGAAGCAACTGACAAAGGATTAACCTCCAAAATATACAAGCAGCTCATGCAGCTCAATATCAAAAAAACAAACAACCCAATCCAAAAATGGGCAGAAGACTTAAATAGACATTTCTCCAAAAAAGATATACAGATGGCCAACAAACACATGAAAGGATGCTCAACATCACTAAGCATTAGAGAAATGCAACTCAAAACTGCAATGAGGTTATCACCTCACACCAGTCAGAATGGCCATCATCAAAAAATCTACACACAATAAATGCTGGAGAGGGTGTGGAGAAAAGGGAACCCTCTTACACTGTTGGTGGGAATGTAAATTGGTACAGCCACTATGGAGAACAGTATGGAGGTCCCTTAAAAAACTAAAAATAGAACTACCATATGACCCAGCAATCCCACTACTGGGCGTATACCCGGAGAAAATGATAATTCAAAAAGAGTCATGTACAACAATGTTCACTGCAGCTCTATTTACAATAGTCAGGACATGGAAGCAACCTAAGTGTCCATCGACAGATGAATGGATAAAGAAGATGTGGCACATATATACAATGCAATATTACTCAGCCATAAAAAGAAATGAAATTGAGCTATTTGTAGTGAGGTGGATGGACCCAGAGTCTGTCATACAGAGTGAAGTACAGAGTGAAGTAAGTCAGAAAGAGAAAAACAAATACCATATGCTAACACATATATATGGAATCTAAAGGAAAAAAAAAAAGGTTCTGAAGAACCTAGGGGCAGGACAGGAATAAAGACGCAGATGTAGAGAATGGACTTGAGGACACGCGGAGGGGGAAGGGTAAGCTGGGATGAAGTGAGAGAGTGTCATGGACATATATACACTACCAGCTGTAAAATAGCTAGCTAGTGGGAAGCAGCTGCGTAGCACCGGGAGATCAGCTCAGTGCTCTGTGACCACCTAGAGGGGTGGGATAGGGAGGGTGGGAGGGAGAGGCAAGAGGGAGGAGATATGGAGATATATGTATATGTATAGCTGATTCACTTTGTTATAAAGCAGAAACTAACACACCATTGTCAAGCTATTATACTCCAATAAAGATGTTAAGCACCTCTGCCTGCAAAGTGCTCTCGGAATGGCAGAGGAGACAAAAATATAAACAAACAACTACTGGACAAAATAGTAGTGCTACAGAGGTATATATAATGTGTTATGACAATACACAATATTGTAGCAATATGCTACAATATTTCTCTATTTATGTTTAAGTTCTGTTTCTCCAATTAAATCAAAGTCCTCTCGAAAGGTAGAGTTCTTTATCTCTACTCAATGCTGTATACATGTTAGCCAAAAACAACTTGGATGTTGTTTCACTAAAACCTTAATTTCACCTCTGTTTTCTTAAGAGAAGTGTGGGTAGAATCCCTCTTTACAGAAATTAGACTTACAATGATGAATTAATTTACTTTTTTAAGCAAGTTACTGTAATATTAAGTACTATTATAATCACCAACTATTAGGTATTAAGAATTCACAAATTATTTCCATTTCACTTAAGTGAAGTTCAGTGTTTTCGATGAAAAACAAACTTGAAAGTAAAGAAAAAGGACTGGTTTGAGATACACTTTTTATGTTCCTGGGGAGGCACTAACCATCAGGGACAGGGCAAAAGAATAGAAGCCAATTTTAAAAGGTTCTTCAGACGAACTCATCATGTCAAAGGAAAAATGCTTACAATAACATGTAAGGTAAAAAAATATATATTGAAAACTGTAAAGGACATGTATGCGTGTGACAAAGACATAGAAAAATACTGAGAGTAAATCCACTAAAATGTTAATAATACTCATCTCTAAACTGTGGGATTAAGGATTTGTTTTTCTTGGTACTTATCTGTATTTTATATGTTGTTAATAATAAAAATACACTGTTATAATTTAAAAATCCAACTCTTTGAGAAGAGTACTGGAGAGGAAAAAAGGTGATAAAGAGAGGATGACAGAGATGACCAACCAAAGACAATGAATAATCTTCAAAACTGATCATCAAATAACTCCTCTGAATAAGCAGTTTCTGAACTGAAATGCTTCACACACAATTCAGTACCTCATTTTCCCAGAAGCATTTTTACAAATTCAATTGAGTAAATCAAAACTGGCAATATATGCTAAATGTTATATTTGCCATTAGATTTCAAAAAATAACTTGGTTTGCCTTTTTTTCATTTGTCTTATAAGAGTGAACATTTTTTTTGGTATTTATTTTTTTTAACATCTTTATTGGAGTATAATTGCTTGACAGTGGTGTGTTAGTTTCTGCTTTATAACAAAGTGAATCAGCTATACATACACATTACATATATCCCCATATCTCCTCCCTCTTGCCTCTCCCTCCCACCCTCCCTATCCCACCCCTCTAGGTGGTCACAGAGCACTGAGCTGATCTCCCTGTGCTATGTGGCTGCTTCCCACTAGCTATCTATTTTATATATGGTAGTGTATATATGTCCATGACACTCTCTCACTTCGTCCCAGCTTACCCTTCCCCCTCCCCGTGTCCTCAAGTCCATTCTCTACGTCTGTGTCTTTATTCCTGTCCTGCCCCTAGGTTCTTCAGAACCATTTTTTTTATATATATTCCATATATATGTGTTAGCATACGGTATTTGTTTTTATCTTTCTGACTTACTTCAAGAGTGAACATTTTAAATGTACCTTGTTTGTACTTACAAGATGTTCTGTTTTTCTACAACTGTGCTTTTAAAAGCCTTGTTTGTAACACATGCCTTCAAAATTATATGTGTGTGTGCATATGTGTGTACATTAATACTCATCTTAATCCACAGTTGGTTATGGTAGCAACACCTTTGAAAAAACAGACGAACTCATAAATCATCATTCCTAGACCAGGGGCCTTCCACTGTCTCCCCTAAGGAGGTACATTTTACAAAGAATAACAATATCAGCATATTTCCTACCTCAAAAAATGTTTCAATGGCTGATAAGTAAAAATAGATAATGGTGGAAATACAGAGTTTTTAACTCATCAGCACATAAACCAAGTTTGCATCGAAATTTCTCGTAATTTTCTCATATTCACTTGGATCATACATTGAAGCATCCTTTGAATCCAAGCTGCAATCAGATCAAGAGAACCAGAGATGCCATCTCTAAATAACGTTTACCCTTATTTCTTTCCACCTTAGGAAAATCTACTGGAATTTAAAATCTAGGTTTTCATAAGAAAGGAAGTAGTACACTGGTTTTTGGCATTTTAATAATTTTTATTGATGTTATTGAAATTTTATTAACATTAAGTATTTTTATTATTAATAATGATTTTTCTTAATTCTGTATTCTTGCCAACATAGGAAGTGGTATTTATGGTCCACTAAGGTTTTGTACTTTTGCTTTGTTTGTTTTGTTTTGTTTTTTAATTGGAGTATAGTTGCTTTACAATGTTGTGTTAGTTTCTGCTGAACAGCAAAGTGAATCAGCTATACGTATACATATATCCCCTCTTTTTTGGATTTCCTTCTCATTTAGGTCACCACAGAGCACTGAGTAGAGTTCCCTGTGCTATACAGTAGGTTCTCATTAGTTATCTATTTTATACATATACATAGTATCAATAGTGTACCTATGTCAGTAAAGGGCAAAACTACATGTAGGACAACTGACTTATGCTTCCAGATAGGATGCAGTGCCTTTGTATAAACCAGCAGTCTCAGTAAGAACAATCAGAAAGCCAGATAGTTGAAGGTATTCGACGTCTGCTGAAGCTGAAGCAATGAGAACTGGAGGGGCTGAGAATCCAGAAAGGAGAGAGCATCAGGGAGAGGTATCCCTGGGACATTTGCAAATTCTGGGCACAGGAAGGAGGCTGAGAAACCAGGCTTTGCACAGCACAAAGTTGCTGTTGGACTCAGAAAAAAAAACATCAGAACAGAGTCTTGAGAGACCTGAAAAAACATGCAGCCAGTTCCCCTCAAGACATCTGATAAATTCTGGGGCAGCCCAAGGGCAAGAAGCTAAAAATTAAGCAACCACTTCTGAAAAGCAGAGCAGAGTTACCAGCAGGCTTAACAAGACAAAATTTAGAATATGAGATCTCTCAGGGCAAAGATCCATGCTGTGCGGGTGTTCAAATAATTTGATAAATAACATGGTGCCTATTTTAAAATATTTTATTGGCCAAAGCACTTAAAAGGGTCTAAGAACAGTGGCCACTCCAGACTCTTGGTTAAAAACCCTGAAGAGCTCTACTTCAGGAACCGTAGTAAAAGCAGAGGTAGACCCACCCTTACCAAAGCCATAAACCAGCCTCAACCCAGCAGAGTCCCTGCCTGGATTAAGGTCATCGGTCAACATGCATCTGCCTATGAGAGGGGACAATGAACTTTCTCTCTAGAAGAAAAGAGCACCACCTGGAGCCTCTATTGTTTTTGAACTGGAATGTCTGACATCCACTCAAAACAACTAGAAACACCAAATACAGAATCATATCATGGATAAAGAAAAAAAGCAGGCAAAACAAATAGACCCAAGAATATTCCAGATATTGGAATTGGTTCATGAGGACTTGAAAATAAATACAGTTAGTATGTACAAGAAAATGGAGAAAACTATAGATGAAAAGATAAATTCACTAAAGAACTTATAGAAAAGAACCAAATGGAACTGCAGAATTGAAGGATATATTACCTAAAATTAAGAGCTCATTAGATGGGTTTAATAGCAAGTTAGACACAGCAGAAAAAATAAACTGGAAGGTAAGTTTGGTGTTACATAGCTGTGCTGGTTATTCCCTTATTGCCTCTCATCTCCCAAATCTACTCTTCTTTGTCCCGCTTATGAAACTGGAACTGGGCCCTGTAAACATGTTTCCTCTGTCAGCTGGTGCAATGTTTAGCTTGTCAACAGAAAGTGATGGAGGGACGGTGCAAGGCATGACAGAAACGGAGCTTCTTACCCTGGCTCTAGTGCACTTTTCAGAGCTGCACCTACGGTGCAGCTGCTAGAGACACACAGGAGACCCAGCAGTGCTCACCCTCCAGCCCGCTTAACTGGCACCTAGCCCACTTCTACTTGCCAGCCTTGGCCTACCAGCACCCCCAAGTGAGGGTCTCCATCATCCAGGGGGCTGTAGCCACACCCTCTCCAACAAGGAGGTCAGAGTCTCAGCCTTGGGGGGCTTGCAGGGAGCCATGAGAAAAGGGTCTTCCCAGTTTGTTCCTTTTGGGGTATTCTTCCTCTAACCTCCTCAAATTACTGATATGGTTTCTGTCTCCTGACTGAATGCTGACTGACAAAACGGTCAAGTTTCATTTTAAGTGTACCCTGTTTGTACTTTCAAGGTGTTCTGTTTTTCTAAAACAGTATTTTTAAAGACTCATTTATAACACATACCATCAAAATTATGTGTGTATGCATATGTGCGTATATTAACAGTCCTCTCCTTTACCCTCTACACAACGCGAGCCAGTGAGCCCGCCCTTCGGTATACACCCATCAGAAATGCACACATATGTCCACTGAGACATGCAGAATATTCATAATAGCACTATTCACAAGAGCAAAAAAATGTAAATAATCCAAACGTTGATCAACACTAGAATGGATAAATGCACCGTGGTACGCTCACACAGTGAAACACTATGAGCAATGAGCATGCAACAACAACAACTACTACACGGGTAAAGCTCCCAAATAAATGTTGAGTGAAAGAAGTCAGGCACACAAGTACATGCTGTTTGATTCCATTTGCAGAAAGGTGAAAAAGAGGCAAATTAATAACGGTGAGAAAGTCAGCACAGTGTTTACTCCTGGGCAAGGCGGTCACAGTGATGGGAGAGGGCATGAGTGGGGCTTCTGGAAGCTGGATATGTTCTGTTTCTTGATCTGGGTGCCGATTACATAATGTCTTTACTTTCTGGAAGTTTGCCATGCTAGGTAGTTACGATTTGTACATTCTTCTGTAGGCATGTTATTCTTCAATAAGTTACATAAAATGTGTATTATTTATAAACAACCAAATAATGTGTTTCTAAGTCCTTGACACTTACTATCCATGGATCTGATAAACTGCTCCTCCTACATGTCCCCCCAGCACCCTGTGCACATACCTCTATTCCCTGCTCATATCACCCGAGGCTGCAATTCTGTTCACTTATTTGTCTTGAGCATTATGTCCAGCTGGAGGGTGAAGGATGAGTCTTTTACAGGCCTCAACTGAGGCATTAAACAGATATTTGAAAAATGCAGAGCGTTCTATCTTATAATATGTTAATGGCCATGGCAAAGGACGTGTCGAGGAGCAGGGCACCACACTTCTGGATGGCATTTTTGAACAGTGGGCCATGCAGTCTATCTCAGCTTAGTGCGTTCTTCACATGTATTTCAAATATCTTTTATGTACACAGGATACGGACACTATTTTCCATGGACACGTTCAAAAGATGTCTTTCTTCAGGTAGCACAGAGACGAGCAGGGAAGGGGAAGCAACAAGGTGTGAGCACACTACTCTTTCTACACTTACGTTCCATTAGCAGAACAGAGTCAGTGAAATAATTACACAACCAGTGGGTAGTACCTGCAGTAGTGTTAGGTCCCCCACCCTGAAGATGCTTGTCGCAAACACAAAATCGTTGTCACCTTCTTCAAACTAGGAAGTCAGATATCAGTGGTTTCTAACCATATGCTATAATTGCAACATGTTCTTCTCATTTAAATATATGATCCACCCTTCCTCCTTTATGCAATTTTATTTTAAATTAAAGTGAATTATCACTATTACTTTGGGGGGAAAGAATTTCACAATACCCTCTAAGGCAGCTGAACACAACACACGGTGTTGCAAAAGCGAGGCTGAAAAATCACACCTTCAGAGTTTCTGTTAACTGATTTTTATCCTACAAATTTCTCAAAAATTGAATCTCTTTCTTCTACTTTGAAATGTTTATTGAAAACATTTTCTAGTCTTGGAAACCAACAAGTCCCTTAAGGATGCAGAACCTTAAAGGCAAACTGTTCATCTAACAGATACACGCTGCACACCTCAATGCACCAGGTACCCTTCTAGACACCAGGATACAGCAGTGAAGAAAACAAATTCCATTCTCTCAAGAAGCTTCCAATCCAGTGAATAAACAAAGGTGATCATGTATCCCAGTTTGCCTGGGACTGTCCCGTCTTAGCAGTGAACATACTAAGTCCCAGAGAATCCCTCACTCCGGGACAAACAGGGCAGTTGGCCACCTTAGCAGAAACAGATACCTAATAAATAAGCAGCCCCAAGTTTATCAAATGGTGATAGTGCAGTGAAGAAAATAAAGCAGGATAATGATGAGAAAGTAATGGGGAGAGCGTTACTACTATTTTGTATAGGGATGTCAGGGCAGGCCGCTCACATAATGACATTTGACGATAGGAGAAGAGCAAGCCATTCAGATAACACCGGAAGAAGAAAGTTCCAGGCAGAAGGGAATGAAACTGCTAAATAGCAAATCAAAAGTTTCTAAGGAGGTCCTCAGACCTCTGGAGGAATAGCAAGGAGGCCTGTCTGGAAAAGAGTGAGCACGGAAGAGAATGGAAGGAGAAGCAATTATAACCGCTAGAGCAGACCCATCACTTACAGTTCAGCACAAGTTCCAACTTCTTTCTGATGATTTTAATCCTGCAGTCCCAACCCATGATAATTTTCCCTTTCTCATTTTAATGGCGCCTCTGTCTTAATCTAGTGATCATTCTCTCTTCTCATATTATATAAAATATGTGAAAACACTATGCAATTATCCCACAGCACTTCTTGGTATCAAGTATTCCAGCACTGAAGTATATACCACCTATGGCCATTTGTTTTCATGTATCTATGTCTCCCTAAAATTTAGCCTCCTTGAGGTCAAATTCCATATAACACAGTGCTGGACATACAGTGTGTAATCAATAAATACCCACAGATAGGATTTTCCTCAATTTGTCTTTTGTTGATTTTTATGCTTTTTCATTAGTCAAGGAGGGCATCAATAACTCAGCCTCTTAGTTACAATATGACAGATGAAACAGTACGGCAAACACATAAGACAGAACAGAGTGAAAGCAAAGCCACGGACAAATTAACTTATATGGCGGGGACAGCTCTTTAATCAGCATATGCTTCGGACTTGAGGCTCAAAGCAAAAGTACAAACAGCAAAAAGCTCTACAAATAACCTCTCCAACCAAGAATCAATTCTTCTTAAGTGTCCCTGAAAAAATACTTCTAAGCACAGATTAACTGGATGATTATCATGTTATTGTTGTATTGAAAACTTTCCACCACCAGCCCCAAACCAAATTAACTGCTCCCTCTGCCATGTACTGTGCTGTATTCACATGATTTTCTCATATTGTCTATTAAATAAAGTTGTGTGCTAACCCTGCTCACCAGAGAGCACATCTAGAGTATACTTCAGGCTTTTTTTTTTAATTGAAGTATAGTGATTTACGAGTTGTGTTAATTTCTGCTGTATAGTGAAGTGACTCGCTTATACATATATGATATATTCTTTTCAATATTCTTTTTCATTATGATGTATCACAGGATACTGAGTACAGTTCCTTGTGTTATACAGCAGGATGTTGTTGTTTTTCCATCCTATATATAATAGTTTGCATCTGCTAATCCCAAACTCCTAATTCTTCCCTTCCCCCCATACCCTCCTTGGCAACCACAAGTCTGTTCTCTATGTCTATGAGTCTGTTTCTGTTTCACAGATATGTTCATTTGTGTCACAGTTTAGATTCCACATATAAGTGATATCGTATTTGTCTTTCTCTTTCTAACTTACTTTACTTAGTATGATAATCTCTAGGTCCATCCATGTTGCTGCAAATGGCATTATTTCATTCTTTTTAATGCCTGAGTAATATTCCTATATACATATTCCACATCTTCTTTACCATTCATCTGTTGACTGATATTTAGGTTGTTTCCATGTCTTGGTTATTGTAAATAGTGCTGCTATGAACACAGAGGTACATGTATCTTTTCAAATTATCGTTTTGTCTGGATATATGCCCAGGAATGGGATTGCTGGTTCATATGGCATAGAGTTCAGGCTTTATCTCCATTGCTTAGGCCTTAGGTCATAACTTTCAATTATTATTACCTTACATGGTTTGGTGAATAAATTATTAGCATATATAATGTAGAGCAATGAGGCAAATTTTTAAGAAATCTACTACAATTTATGAATGTTGATCTTAAAAGAAGCTCCCAGACATACTGTAAGCTAATTGCAATGCTGCTTCCATTTCTATCTTATGAAATTCTTTAAGTTGAGTTTAAGAGATCAAAGGAAAAGCAATATCGGTATTTTATGACCACATCTCAATATCAAAATATGTAATCACCCAGCTTGCACAAGAAACTGATTTACATCAAAAAAGTAGAAAAAGATGAAGAACATAAGTCTGTAAAGAGCTTTCTGCTCAATAGAAAGAAAAACTTTATGTTAAAAGTTAGAGCTGTAAGGTTGCTGGATACAAGATCAATATACAAAAATCAATTGTTTCTGTACAGTATCAATGTGAAAATGAAAATGAAATTAAAAACAAGTTTATTTACAAAAAGAATAAAGTTCTTAAGAATAAATTTAACAAGTGTAAAACCTGTACTCTGAAAATTACAAAAATTATTAAAAGATATTAACAAAAGACTTAAAAATGTTAAGGCATTTCATGTTCCTGGATTAGAAGACAATGTTGTTAAAATGGAAATAATCTCTAGCTGGATATACAGATTAAATGCAATCTCTTCCAAAATCCCAGTTGGATTCCTTGCAGAAATTGACAAGCTTATCCTAAAATTAATATGGAGGGCCTCCCTGGTGCGCAGTGGTTGAGAATCTGCCTGCCGATGCAGGGGACACGGGTTCATGGCCCGGTCCGGGAGGATCCCACGTGCCGCGGAGCGGCTGGGCCGTGAGACATGGCCGCTGAGCCTGCGCGTCCGGAGCCTGTGCTCCACAATGGGAGAGACCACAACAGTGAGAGGCCCGCGTACCGCAAAAAAAAAAAAAAAAAAAAAAAAAAATTAATGTGGAAATGAGAGCAACCCACTAGTCAAAGCAATCTTGGAAAAGAAGAACAAAATTCAAAAACTCATACTTCCCAATTTCAAAACTTATTACAAAGTCACAGAAAGCAAGACAGTGTGGTACGGGTATACAAATTGGGAGTTCAGAAACAAACCCACACATTTATAATCAATTGAGTTTCAGAATGCCAAGAATGCCAAAACAATTCAATAAGGAAAAATTAGTCTTTCCAATAAACTGTGCTTGAGGCATCTGGATCTCCACTTGTAAAATAACACAGCAAGGCCCCTACCTCACAGTAAGAGCAAAAATTATTAAACTTGGACTAGGCAATGGTTTCTTAGATATGAAACCAGAAGCACAAACAACAAAAGAAAAAAGACAAGTTGGACTTCCTAAAAATTAAAAATTTTTTCCCTTCAAACAATACTATCTAGAAAGTGAAAAAATAATCCATCGAATGGGAGAAAGTTTTGTAAGTCATATATCTTGATAAAGAACTTGTACCCAGAATATATAAAGAACACTTATACCTCAACAATAAAGAGACAAATAACCCAATTTAAAAATGGGCAAAGGATTTGAATAGACATTTCTACAAAGAAGATAAATAAATGGCCAATTAACACAGAAAAAGATGCAAAACATCAAAAAACCGCAATGAGATAACCACTTTACACCCACTAGGATGGGTCTAATCATAAAGATAGATAACAATAAGTGTTAGTGAGAATGTGAAGAAACTGGAACATTTATACACCACGGATGGGGATGTAAAATGGTACAGACACTTTGGAAAACAGCCAGGGAGTTCCTCAAAAAGTTAAACATAGTGTTACCATTTGACCCTGTAATTCCACTCCTATATATCCAAAAGGACTAAAAATATGTCCACACAACAGCAGTATTTATAATAGCCCAAATGTGTAAACAACCCAAATGTTCATCAACTGACAAAAGTACAAATAAAATGTACATGTATACAATAGAATATTACTTGGCAATAAAAAATGATGTAGTGATACACGTTACATTGAAAACAGTACGCTAAGTGAAAGAAGTCAGTCACAAGTACCATATATTATTTGATTCCATTTACATGAAATATCCAGAATAGGCAAATCCACAGACAGAAATATACATTAGTTATTGCTGAGAGTGAACACAGGTGGGGGTGGGGAGGATAGGGAAGTGACTGCTAATGGGTTTGGAATTTCTTTTAGGGGTGATGACAATGTTCTAAATTTGACTGTGGTTATAGTTGCACAACTAAAAAACCACTGAAATTAATCAAGACAGTATGGTACTGGCACAAAAACAGAAATATAGATCAATGGAACAGGAGAGAAAGCCCAGAGATAAACCCATACACATATGGTCACCTTATCTTTGACAAAGGAGGCAAGAATATACAGTGGAGAAAAGACAGTCGCTTCAGTAAGTGGTGCTGGAAAAACTGGACAGGTACATGTAAAAGAATGAAATCAGAACACTTCCTAACACCATACACAAAAATAAACTCAAGGTAGATTAAAGACCTAAATGTAAGGCCAGACACTATAAAACTCTTAGAGGAAAACACAGGCAAAACACTCTATGACATAAATCACAACAAGATCCTTTTTGACCCACCTCCTAGAGAAATGGAAATAAAAACAAAAATAAACAAATGGGACCTAATGAAACTTAAAAGCTTTTGCACAGCAAAGGAAACCATAAACAAGATGAAAAGACAACCCTCAGAATGGGAGAAAATATTTGCAAACGAAGCAACTGACAAAGGATTAATCTCCAAAATATACAAGCAGCTCATGCAGCTCAATATCAAAAAAACAAACAACCCAATCCAAAAATGGGCAGAAGACCTAAATAGACATTTCTCCAAAAAAGATATACAGATTGCCAACAAACACATGAAAAGATGCTTAACATCACTAATCATTAGAGAAATGCAACTCAAAACTGCAATGAGGTATCACCTCACACCAGTCAGAATGGCCATCATCAAAAAATCTACACACAATAAATGCTGGAGAGGGTGTGGAGAAAAGGGAACCCTCTTGCACTGTTGGTGGGAATGAATATTGATACAGCCACTATGGAGAACAGTATGGAGGTCCCTTAAAAAAATTAAAAATAGAACTACCATATGACCCAGCAATACCTACTGGGTATATACCCTGAGAAAACCATAATTCAAAAAGAGTCATGTACTACAATGTCCACTGCAGCTCTATTTACAATAGCCAGGACATGGAAGCAACCTAAGTGTTCATCAACAGATGAATGGATAAAGAAGATGTGGCAAATATATACAATGCAATATTACTCAGCCATAAAAAGAAATGAAATTGAGTTATTTGTAGTGAGGTGGATGGACCTAGAGTCTGTCATACAGAGTGAAGTAAGTCAGAAAGAGAAAAACAAATACCATATGCTAACACATATATATGGAATCTTAAAAAAAAAAAAAAAGGTTCTGAAGAACCTAGGGGCAGGACAGGAATAAAGATGCAGATGTAGAGAATGGACTTGAGGACCCAGGGAGAGGGAAGCGTAAGCTGGGACGAAGTGACAGAGTGGCATGGACATATATATACGACCAAATGTAAAAGAGATGGCTAGTGGGGAGCAGCGCATAGCACAGGGAGATCAGCTCGGTGTTCTGTGTCCAACTAGAGAGGTGGGATAGGGACGGTGGGAGGGAGACGCAAGAGGGAGGAGATATGGGGATATATGTATGTGTATAGCTGATTCACTTTGTTATAAAGCAGAAACTAACACACCATTGTAAAGCATTTATACTCCAATAAAGATGTTAAAAAAAAAACCCCACTGAATTATATACTTTAAATAGGTGAATTGCATGGCATATAAATTATGTCTCAATAAAGAAGTTATTTTAAAAAAATCAGAGCTATTCCCAAAATGGAAAATGATACCTCACTGGAAATAATGTCAAGCAAAGGCAAATGGCCTTCTGTTGGAGATATTACTGTAAGAGATGGATTCAATTAGTGGTTCCCAATAGCAGTTCACAGACTAACACATAAAAATCACCCAGGGAACTTAATGACTCTGTGGCTCCCTAAAGCATCTATCTAATTCAGTACGTCCAGTGAGGTTCAAAAATTTGTATTTTTAACAGGCTTCCTAAATTATTCTAGCATATAGCCAGAAGTGGGACCAACTGTACTATTAAGATCCTAACAATAATTTTATGATTCCCTGATATCTATGAGATACCCATCTCTAGATCTGGTATCTATCTAGTACTTTCCATTCAGCTGAGAATCTCAAAGTCCATAATGAAATTCACCTTCCTGAATGAAGAGTCTGTGTTTAGAAAAAACTGGCTTCATCAGATGGGTTAGGGCACCTCATATATTTTTATTAACCTTATGTGTATCCTTTAAGCTACTTCAAACCGTTTTTTGCAAAGATACAGGGCACCCTCCAGAGCTGTGTAGACCTCACCCAGCTAGTGCAGGGTGTATCCTGGTTGCTTATCTAGACTTGTCCAGCTGACTGGTCCATAAAGAAGCACTGGGGTAACCTGCCTGAGGCCTTAGATAAACTATAGCTAGAGAGAGGTGTTCCCCTAGATTTGTAATCTTTCTTTTAGATATAGTGCTTTATTTTTTTGGCTGTTCTTTTTCAGCTAATTTCTCAAAAACATTTACGATAACTTCACTCAAAACTAAACATCAGGGGACTTCCCTGGTGGGGCAGTGGTTAAGACTCCACGCTCACAATGCAGGGGGCCCAGGCTCAATCCCCGGTCAGGGAACTAGATCCCACATGCATGCCGCAACTAAGAGTTCGCATGCCACAGCTAGGGAGCCTGTGTGCCGCAACTAAGGGGTCGGTGAGCCACAACTAAGAAGCCCACGAGCCGCAACTGGGGAGCCCACCTGCCGCAACTAAGACCCGGAGCAATCAAATAAATAAATAAATAAAATATACACCATTAAATAAATAAATAAATAATAAAAAGGTTACACTTCTAAAAAAAAAGAAAAAAAAACCTAAACATCAGAAGAGTGAAGTTATAATATCAACTCCAACACAACAATATGGTCGATTTCCCAGATGAATGGATAAAGAAGATGTGACACATATATACAATGGAATATTACTCCACCATAAAAAGAAATGAAATTGAGTTATTTGTAATGAGGTGGATGGACCTAGAGACTGTCATACAGAGTGAAGTAAGTCAGAAAGAGAAAAACACATACCATATGCTAACACATATATATGGAATCTTAAAAAAAAAAAAATGGTTCTGAAGAACCTAGGGGCAGGACAGGGATAGAGACGCAGACATAGAGAATGGACTTGAGGACACGGGGAGGGGGAAGGGTAAGCTGGGACGAAGTGAGAGAGTGGCATGGACATATACACACTACCAAATGTGAAATAGATAGCTAGTGGGAAGCAGCCCCATAGCACAGGGAGATCACCTTGGTGCTTTGTGTCCACCTAGAGGGGTGGGATAGGGAGGGTGGGAGGGAGACGCAAGAGGGAGGAGATATGGGGATAAATGTATACATATAGCTGATTCACTTTGTCATACAGCAGAAACTAACACACCATTGTAAAGCAATTATACTCCAATAAAGATGTTAAAAAAATAAAATTAAATAAATCTAGGTCGATTTCCTGAACATTAAAACAGAAAAGTGGAATAAGATAAAACTTAAGGGCCTTTCTAACTTTTAAAGTCTATACTCTCACCAAAATAGATAGATAGATAGATAGACAGATAGATAGAAAGATAACGTCTATACTCACAATCCTTGCCAATATTGAAGATGTGCTTTGTAAATTTTACAGGCAATTCGTAAAAGAGAAATTGTAAACGTATATTTCTTATCCTTTCCATCATAGTGTTCCCTCTTGCATCATCCTAGCTCAAAGCCCCTTCCCCCCCACAGATTTTTACAACAGTCCTCAATCTCTCTAAATCCATTGTACTGACCACACTGTTGTTAGACAATTCTCCAAGTACCATTTCCTTCAGTGGCTCTTAACCTAGCATTCAATGCATTCCACAATCTTATCCCAAGTTATCTTTCTAACCTTTTCTAGCCCTTCCTTATATTAACTACTCTTCAGCAAACCTGTCAAGTACCTTCTTCTACAATATATTATATATATCATTTGTTTATGTCATTCCCCTTACTTGAAATACTCTCTGCCACACTCCCCACTTTTGTTCCATTCTTCAAGTATTATTGTAAGTTTCACCTCCGCAACAAAGCCTTTTCTGACAAGCTTCTTTAAACTTCTGGAGCTCTTAGCCTGTAATATACCTTTGGCATTTAGCATATGCTACCTTCCACTGGGCGGATTTAATACAGGACAGATCTGTAGGGGCACGCCGCCTTATTTTCTCCAGGTAAGGCCTTCAGCTTCAATATGGGGTGAATTTGTAACACAAAGCATCTAAAGGGACCACACTTAAACTACAATTTTTTTAAAAAATCAACTAAAGTAACAGTTTATGTGTAATTATTAGATATTTTGCAACAATCCCATCCTACTCTTGCCAACTGTATTTTTACAGCTGTGCTCCAAAATTTAAGATAATTCTTTAGGTTTGGGTTAGTACTTCCTGTTTAACACTTCCCTTTTAAAAAAGGGAGGGGGGACAAGATTTCAAAGCAAGTCCTCCAACTTTTAATTACAAAACTTCAATGAGACAAAAAAAAATTTCCAAAAAACAAAACTAAGAACATAGTTTTTGAACAATAATAGAACCCCTTATGGTATAGGCATCATAGCAAAATCAAACTTGAGAAG
>NW_006798707.1:1861495-1868559 GCF_000442215.2 Lipotes vexillifer | reverse complement strand
AGAGAGAGACATTTTGTCTGGTCAGACCTTTTAAACAAAATGGCACATGCTTTTCTCCACTAGCCATGAAAAAAACACTTTTTATACAAACCACATGTGATCTGACAAGTACTACCACCCTTTTCTCTGCTTTAAATCCAGAAACATTTTACTTCAACTACGAAGTTTTTGGTCTTGCTTAATAAAGAACACTTAATCTGGTCTTTACCCTTCTGATAATAATACTGAGAAAACGCAGATTTGCGTTTGGCAAAAGTCCAAATTTGCCACTTTCACTTCTACACAAAAAAAGGCCTCCTGAAGAGCCAAGAAACACTCCCCCAGCAAGCCCCGTGATGAAGTGTTAGTAAACATTAGAAAATTGATTGCAGGCATGAAATATTAAGTTAAAACAAAGAAAATGTTTTCAACATGTCTCCTTCAGCTGAAGTAAATATATTTTAACCAATATGCTAGAGGTTTTCATTAATTCAAAATAGTCTGAAAATAAAACTGCAATGAAAAAAAAATCTCTTGTTTTAACTATTTTGGCACATAACGAGTTACACTTATTTCACAGAACAGAGAAAAAAGGGGTGGAAAAAATCCATATGTTCAGCAAATGTATCTGTTAAAGAATTGTCAAAAGCTAACTTTATTCTCCTTTCAGCAAACAGAGATCATCCAAACAGGCCTGCAGTACTCACATGCAGAGCAGAGGGGTCTGGCAGGAACTCAGCATCTTCTCCAAAGATAAAGTCGGGAGGCAGCTCTGGGTACTGGGCATTGAAAATGATATCCCCTGAAATAAAAGAAAATGTCAGGCTCTTCTTATTTCCTTGCAAACGTATGAATGATCTGGGGAGTGCATCAGAAAAACTTCTAAAATAAGTTTATATTAGTTTAACAAAAATACTGAAAAGCACTTTCAGAAACAAAAGAACTGATACCTTCTTTTAAATTAACATCCACAGCATGCAATCAGAAAGTGTTACCTCCTAATACACTATAAATACCCATGTAGAAAAGTAGAAGCAAGGACATCCAAAGTACATGCAGATTTTGTTAATAGGAAACATTACTGTCCAGTCACTGCCTGCTAATTAATAAGCCTTTATCAAGGACTGATTTTCTAAAGATAAAGCCCTTGCCTTGAAGAAATTAAACACACAAACCTTTGGTATAATGGAAAGAACATTTGGCTTGGAGTCCAAAAAGTCAGATTTAAAACCACAGGATCTCCTAATTATTTATCAGTTCAAGTCATCTTGGGCAAGTTTTAACTTCTTTAGAGTTCAGTTTCCTCATCAGTAAAAAGGGGATATAATAGTACTGACATCACAGATTTGTTGTGAGGGTAAAAAGAGATAGCAGGTCTAGCTAGGTGTCTGGCATATGGTAAGCACTCAACAAGTCATACAGGAGTACTACTACTGTTAGTAATAGTGTTATTACTATTGAAAGTATTATATTGAAGCATAAGATAAATTACAAAAGCTCCTTGGCAAATTTGTACTATAAGTTCTTCTACCTCTCTGTTCCTCTCCTTTCTCCTTCTTTAGCTTCCTTTTTTTCCCCTCTGCTCACCCCAAGAATCAGCCCTCATCATTCTACTAACACCAACGAGCAGATTAGTATACCCACAATCTAACACACACACTGGGTTGTAATGTATAAGAGTGTGTATACATGCACAGCACACAACCTCTGTACCCATGCACACACATAGTGTTGTATCAGTCCAGTCATTTTTACTGCTCGAACAATAATATCTTCATAGTGACAACTAAATTCAAACATTCAGAATTCAGTTTTCATTTGAGCCTTTCTAACCCTGTGTACTATGTACTTCAACTTCAAACCAAACAAGTCTAAAAACATGCTCATGACTATCCCTTTTCTCACTCCTTTCTTCCCCTAACTGACTTCCCCATTTCTAGGGATGGCACTGCTACTCCTTAATCACCCATGCTGAAACTTTAATGTCATCTTTGAACTGACCCACACCCTTTATACTCTTAGAAAACAAGTCATCTCAATTTTTTCCCCAAAATGTTTCTCATATGCATATTTCCTACTGCTAACAGCTCAGCCCAGGCCCAGATGACTTAGTCCATACAGTTATGCAACCAGAGAGCAAAAATTTGAACTCTCCTCTAGGCACTATGCTGGGCATGAAAGATCAAACAAAAAACTCTGTTTTTAAGGACTCAACAGACTGGAAGAATTATTACCATACCCTCTTAAATGGTCTCCCAACACATCCAGCCCATACTACATACTATCATAAAGTAAATCTTAAAGTACTGCTTTGCCCCAAAACATCCCAGCTCAAAAACTGTCAATGGTTCTCTAATGTCAAATGGAGTAAGAGCAAACTTCTCAAACTGGCATTTAAGGCCTCCAAAATACAATGTTCCTTATTTGTCCACCTTGCTCTCTATCTACAAGCCGACACCAATATTCTATTCCAATCAACATGATCCACTCGCTGACCTCCAAACTATGACACCTAGTTGAAATGCTCTTTCCCCTTGCTCAGTTCTTACTCATCCTGTATGAGCCCTCTTAATTACCTTCTCTTGCCTGAAGCCTTCCCTAATAAATCCAGTACACACTGATCATTGTTACTTCTGAAATTCAACAATACTGATTGGTTATGCCACTCAGTGAGTATTTAACTGTAGACTTATACTGGTTTCGTAGCTCCATTAATTTTAAAAATTCATAATAAACACATGGTACATGTGAGGCACTATGATACATACCATGTCAATACAAAGATGGTTATCCTCAAGGAGCTTACATTTAGTGAGGGGGACAGAACATATACACTGCAGCACAAATACACAGCAGTACAAAGTAAGTACGTATACTTGATCTTCCTAAATATCTTGTAAGCATTCAGAGAATAAATATGCTCTTATTCTTATTTCATGTCTTCTCCGACAGGGCAAAGTACAATAGATACAGAATATATTGAAGAAATGCTCAATATATGAAAGAAATTCTGTTCTCTGAATCGGTAAAGAATAGGGCTTCCCTGGTGGTGCAGTGGTTAAGAATCTGCTTGCCAATGCAGGGGACACGGGTTCAAGCCCTGGTCCAGGAAGATCCCACATGCTGCAGAGCAACTAAGCCCATATGCCATAACTACTGAGCCTGCATTCTAGAGCCCGCGAGCCACAACTACTGAAGCCCATGAGCCTACAGCCCATGCTCCATAACAAGAGAAGCCACCGCAATGAGAAGCCCGCGCACCGCAATGAAGAGTAGCCCCTGTTCACCACAAATAGAGAAAACCCGCGCGCAGCAACGAACACCCAACGCAGCCAAAAATAAATAAATAAATTTATTTTTTAAAAAAGAATAAAGTATGGAAGAGTTACTTCCACCACTTTCTGTAGGGAATAAATCTAAACAAGAAAATATACTCTTCAGAAGTTGGGTGTGGAATTAAATGATCAAAAGTAGTACAATCACTACCTCTCCTTCACCCTACCACAATCATTATCCCTGGTTGTTAACGATATATAATTTACAAATTTATTATAATTTTTTTATAATAACTATTATAATTTACAAATTATAAACCTCCTTCAAGTGTTCTAACTATAAAGCATTACCCCAAGCCAAGATTAAGAGGCAAAGACAATATAAATGTACTGATTACTCATTCTTACTCAACTATACCCATAAGTTAATAGAACAGAGGCATTAAAGTTTTGGAAAAAGCCAAGCTAGAATCTATTGTGCCTTGATGTTCAAAAAATAAATAGCAATGCTAAATTCCAATAGAAGAAATTTTATTACTTTTGTTACTACAGGAGGACACAAAGCTGGATTTTCAAGTTCTCAAAGGAGCACTGTCAGTAATACGTATTTCCAAACCACTAAACATTAGAAATCTGATCCAAGGATATCTACTCTTGCCAATTCTATTCAACATTGTACTGGAGGTTCTAGCCAGGGCAATTAGGCAAGAAAAAGAAATGAATGGCATCTAGATTGGAAAGAAAAACTAAACTTATCTCTATCCACAGATGACATGATCTTGCATATAGAAAACCCTAAAGAATTCACACACACACACAAAACTATAAGAACTAATAAACAAGTTTCACAAGGTTGCAAGATACAAGATAGATGTATAAAATCAACTGCTTTTCTATACACTACTAACAAACAATCCAAACATAAAGTTAAGAATATAATTCCATTTACAACATCAAAAAGAATGAAATACTTAGGAATAAACTTAACGAAAGAAGTGTTAAGACTTGTACTCTAAAAACTACAAAACATTGTTGAAAGACTTTAAAGAAAGCCTACATATATGGAAGATGAACAGCTCATGCTCATGGATCAGGAGACTTAATATTGTTAAGATGGCAATACTACCTAAATTAATCTACAGATTTCATGCAATCCTTGTGTTTTTTTTTTTTTTTTTTTTTTGCAGAAATTGACAAACCAATCCTAAAAGTCATATGGAAATGCAAGGGATCCACCATGGCCAAAAAGCAATCCTGAAAAAGAGCAAAGTTGAAAGATTCACACTTCCCAATTTCGAAATTTATTACAAAGCCACAGTAATCAAGACAGTGTGGTAACGACATAAGGACAGACATACAGATCAATGGAACAGAATTCAGACTCTGGAAATAAACTTTCATATTTATAGTCAACTGATTTTTGCCAAGGGTGCCAAGACAATTCAGTGGGGCAAAAAGAGTTTTTCATCATTTGACACCCATAAGGATGACTATTAAAGAAAAAAGAGAGAGAGGATATAACAAGTGTTGGCGAGGTTGTGGAGAAATTGGAACCCCTGTGCACCACTGGTGGGAATGTAAAATGATGCAGCTGCTATGGAAAACAATATGGCAGTACCTCAAACATTTAAAAATACAATTACCATATGATCCAGCAATTCTACTCTGGGTATATATTCAAAAGAAGTGAAATCAGTGTTAGTGTCTCAAACAAATATTTTTATACTCAGGTTCACAGCAACATTATTCACGATAGACTAATGAAAACAACACAAGTGTCCATCGACAGATGAATGGATAAACAAAATGCAGTGTACAAATACAATGGAATATTAATCAGCTTTAAAAAAGGACATTCTGGGACTTCCCTGGCAGACCAGTGGTTAAGACTTCGTCTTCCAACGTTGGAAGGGGGTGCGGGTTAAATTCCTGGTTGGGGAGCTAAGATCCCACATGCCTTGCGGCCAAAAAACCAAAACATAAAACAGAAGCAATATTGTAACAAATTCAATAAAGACTTTAAAAATGGTCCACACACACACATACACACACACGCGCGCGCACACACACAAACAAAGACACTTTGACATATGGTATAATATGGATGAACCTTGAGGACGTTATGGAAAGTGAAATAAGCCAGTCATAAAAAACACAAATACTGTACAAGTTCACTTATATGAGATACCCAGAGTAGTCAAATTCATAGAGGCAGAAAGGAGAATGGTGGTTAGCAGAAGATGGGAGAAGGGGAGAATGGGAAGTTGTTGTTTAAAGGGTATAGAGTTTCAGTTTTGTAAGATGAAAAGAGTTATGGAGATTGCACAACAACGTGAATGTACTTAACACTACTGAGATGTTTCTTATATATACTTTACACAATTTTTTTTTAATTTTTAAATAAAAGAGTCTGTTATAGACTGAATGTTTGTGCCCCTTTAAAATTCATATGTTGAAACCTAATCCCCAGTATGACAGTACTTGTAGGTGGGCCTTTGTGGGTGACTAAGTCATAAGGGCAGAGCCTTCATGAATGGGATTAGTGCCCTTATAAAAGAGACCCAAGAGAAGGCCCCTCCCACTTCTGCCATGTGAGGTTATAACAAAAAGACAGACTGTTTATGAACCAGGAAGAAGACCCTCACCACTGACTCTGCCAGCACCTTCATCTCAGACTTCCCAGCCTCCAGAGCTGTGAGAAATAAACATCTGTTGTTTAAGCCACCCAGTGTGTGGTAATCTGTTATAGCAGCCTGAACAGACTAGGACAGAGTCTTTTCAACAAATGGTGTTGGTAGAACTGGACAGCCACATGCAAAAGAATGAACTTGAGTCCCAACTCATACCATATACACAAAAATTAACTCAAAATGGATCTAAGACCTAAGTGTATGAGCAGAAACTATAAAAATCTTCAAAGAAAACATACAAGTAAATCTTCATAACTAGGCAATGTTTTCTTAGATGATAAATCAAAAGTACAAGCAACAAAAGTAGGTTAACTGGACTTCATAAAAATTTAAAACTTTTGTCCTTCAAAGAACAATATCTAAAAAGTGAAAAGACAACCCACAGAATGGGAAAAAGTTTGGATTTAGGATATGGCAAATCACATATCTGATAAAGGACTCGTACCCAGAATATAAAGAACCCTTTTACTTCAACAATAAAAGGCAAACAACCCAATTTAAAAATGAGCAAAGGATTTGAATAGACATTTCTCCAAAGAAGATACAGAAATGGTCAATAAACATATGAAAAGATGTTCAATGTCATTTGTCATTAAGGAAATGAAAATCAAAACCACAAAAAGATACCACTTCAGACCCACTATGATGGCTACAATCAAAAAGACAAATAATGACAAGTGTTGGTGAGGCTGTGGAGAAACTGGAACCCTCATACAGTGCTGGTGAGAATATAAAACAGTGCCATCACTTTGGAAAATAGTTTGGCAATCCTCAGAATGCTAAACATAGAGTTACTTCAGGACCCACCAATTCCATTCCTAGGTATATATCCAAGAAAAATGGAAACGTATGTCCACACAAAGACTTGCACATGAATGTTTGTAGCAGCATTATTCACAATAGCCAAAAAGAAACAACTCAGTGTTCATCAACTGATAAATGGATAAATAAAATGTGGTATATACATATAATAGAATATTATTCAACTATTAAAAAAAAAAAGAAGGGGCTTCCCTGGTGGCGCAGTGGTTGAGAGTCTGCCTGCCGATGCAGGGAGGGGACACAGGTTCGTGCCCTGCTCCGGGAAGATCCCACATGCCATGGAGCGGCTAGGCCTGGG
>NW_006798707.1:1855276-1861395 GCF_000442215.2 Lipotes vexillifer | reverse complement strand
CCATGGCCGCTGAGCCTGCGCGTCTGGAGCCTGTGCTCCGCGACGGGAGAGGCCACAGCAGTGGGGGGCCCCGGAACCCAAAAAAAAAAAAAAAAAAAAAAGAAGTACTGATATATGCTACAATGTGGATAAACCTTGAAAACTTTATGCTAAGTGAAAACAGCTGGACACAAAAGGCCACATATTGTATGATTGTTGTGTAATTCCACTTCTATGAAATGTCCAGAATATGTAAACCCATAGCAACAGAAAGTAGATTAATGGTTGCCAGGGGCCTGGAAAGGGGGGAGTGGGGAGTTACTGCTAACAAGCACAAAGTTTCTTTTTGTGGAGATGAAAATGTTCTGGAATTTGTGTTGATGGTTGCACAACTTCGTGAATGTATTAAAAACCACTAAATTGTACATTTCGAAGAGTGAATTGCATGGTATGTGAATTATATCTCAATAAAGCCATTGTTTTTTTTAATCTGATGCAAAAATTCATCCCATTTTAATCCAAACTTAAACACAAATAAATTAGAAAGTGTTTACTCAATGGTTATGAGTAAATTATTTTTTATAAATAAAATCATCTTGAAAATGCAATTGGAGAGCTCTCCATTTAAAGAAACTCTGCAATGAGTCCTTTTTAAAAGCAAAGAATGTTTTTATAAGATGAATACTTACAAAGACCTTTATTTTTCAAGAAGTTCCCCAAATGGGTCCTTTTAAAGGAGAGCACTGGGGAGTGTTAATTTTTTTTTAACTTTTCATTGATTTAAAAAAATTTTTTAAAGCTGCCAAAATTATTTAAATATGCAATAAATTTTTAAAGGAAACAATGTATACCAATTATTACACCCTCAACTGAAAGGATCCTTTTAGAGAGAAAGAAAAGAGAGAGATTACCATATTACACATAGTAAAAATATTATACAAATAATTTTCAAAACCAAGAAATAAACATCTTTCAGAATTTCACACTCTTACATTTCAGAATTTCTCAAAATCTTACTTTCAACCTCAAAGAACTCCTAAAACACTCTACCTTTATACTCTTATAGCCTCTTGGGAATAAAATGCAGCAATGTTTTCTTGCTAGGGAGAATGGTCAGTAAATCAGACAAGAACATTTATTAAAAACCCACCATGCACAGATGCACATATTAGACACCTGGGGAGTCATCTAGGAAGTAGAAAACATAGTCCCTGACCTCAAGGCAGAGATGGTGGAAAAAGACGGACACAAATCATGGAGAAGAGCAGTAACATTGCATTTCCTTTATTTCACCCTGGAGAAGACGATACAAACACAGAGTACAGATCACTTGGATACTGCTTACTCCAACTTTTCATAAAAAGGAAGAGCAGGCAAGAGAACAAAGAAATAAAAATAGGATCAGAGGTGATATGAGGTGAGGTTAAGAAAGAAAGAAACAAACAAACAAACAAAAGAAAGTAAAGAAACAAAACACCTAGAACGGCTAGAAGTATAACAAACACCTAACAACTAAATGGCAGTTTCAAATCTTATTTTTCATGATTCCCTGAAAATTGACAGACTACCACTGTAGGACCAATGAGGCAGGAAAACTTCTCTTTGAAAACACACTATTCTTCACAATTCTTCATAGAAATCACAAGTCGGTGCTAGAAAGTTTTTATTTACATGCTGTGCCTTGGCAGCTGACACTCTTCAGAGCGTATCAGCACCATCTCAGGAAGGCCCAATCACCAGATCCACAGAGCGGGCCACATGTCCTGCTCCCCGGTTACAGAAGGAACACAGCTTGTCCACAAGCTCCTTTCCTTATTCTTACAGTATAGTGCTATTTTGTCTATCTTAAGCTTAAATAACTGCCAGGAAAACAGAGTTTCAAAGAAGCAATTCAAATGGTAAATAACTCGTATTTTGCCAATGATGGAAGAATTATTCCTATCAGTGGCTACATAAAATGATTATTTACTGAAACTCCCAATTATGGGAAGTAAGGGTCAGACAAGAGTCTTGTGGAAATGCTAGGCTGAAGGAGATTTTCAACAGAAAGGCAGGTTTAAGCAACAGTTTTACAAAAGATTTTGAAGAGGTTAACTTATTTCCAAAAGTTAGTTCTAACTCTTGATAGTGTTTCCTTACACTGAAATGCAACCTATCTTTCTCTGAAAATTTCATCTACTGGTTCTTAGGGATTTATGGAACAAGTGTAGTTTCACACTTTAATATCAGAGCCCTTCAATTATTTGCAGGCAGTTCTTGCGACCTCTCTTTCAACCCCACCATGAGTCACCTCTTGACCAGTTTAAATATCCCAGTTTCTTTCACTATTCCTCTTATGACTCGGTCTCCATTTCCTTTATCACTGTCTCCTCTCTCTTCTCTGCATGTGTACCAGTTTGTCAACAGTTCTCTTAGAGGGTAATGCCCAGAACCAAACACAAGATTCCAGGTATGCTCTAAGGAACAGAGACAGAATCAAGTAAAAAAAGAATCCATGCCTTCATTTTAGATACTAAAGTTCTATTAATAAATATACCACTGCAAATTGAAGTACATTTTTGGCAGCCATACCAACGTTAACTCATATTATGCGTCCTATCAACTAAAAACCCCCAAATTTTACATATACACTAATGCTAAGCCATATATCCCTCACTCTTAACTTGGATACCTGAATTTCGGAAGCCATTTCAGGAGTTTAAATTTATCCCTATTACATCTCAATCTTGTTAGATTCACCTCTCTATTTACAGACCATCAGAATATTCTTAGGTTCTATTCCAGTTTAGGGTTGGCACCCTCACTTTGAAGTTATACACAGACTGGCTAACCATGCTTCTGGGCAACTCCCTCTCTGGCAGCCACAGTTCAGTTATCAGTACCTCTTGGGTGCAATCATTCAAACAATAATATCTACCCCCAAATACTACAAACCTGCAGCACTGCAGCCAACAGGCTGTTGGCTGGGACTGACGGCAGCCTCCGGGAGGGCTCGCGCCAATGAGTCCTCCCCAGAACTGCCGCTGCCATTTTCTTCGTCCCCACGGTGAGCCACAGCCGCCTCCCCACCTCTGCAGGAGACCTCCAGTACTAGCAGGATTGTGGTTATGGAGAAGGTGGAGATGCATACTGCACAACCTGCCCTCCCCTCAGATACAAAAGCAGCTGGGGCCACCACAGATGTCAGACTTGCATCACCTGTGCTGTCATCAATCGTACCCAGAAGGCTAACTGTACAGCTACCTCTAATGCCGTCTGTGGGGACTGTCTGCCCAGGTTCTACCAAAAGACACGTACTGGAGGCCTGCAGGATCAAGAGTGTATCCCATGCACAAAGCAGACGCCCACCTCTGAGGTTCAGTGTGTGTACCCAGTTCCCTTCTCCCCTTTCTTCCCCAATGCATTGGGTGACAGCAAGACAGGGTAGTAAAGACTTCCCCTACCCCCTCATGCTCCTTCCTATAGGGTAGATTGGCAAGGGAATAGGTTAGATTTGAATAACAGTTTCACAGTATATTATCTGTGTAACCTTCTAGAAATCATTGAAACTCATTGAACCTCACTTTCCTCACCTGAAAAAAATGTTAAGTCATGAAAATCATTGTTCTTCATACGTTATGGGATGCTGTCTAGTTCTAATGAAATAATAGATTCGAAAGCACTTTGTAACTTACAACATCTGTACACTTGTGGATTATTTATTTGAAGTTTACAGGAGTCCCTAATGCTCAGGACTAGTAAAAGGCTGAATGAGGTACTAGGATCTAGTCTATGCCCATATCACTATTCATTTATCTATCATTTTTGTCTATCTACCATCTATATGTCTACTATTTTTTAATTGATTGATATCTCTTTAAAACATGAAGTATTTCAAATATGTAGAAATGTTTTAAATGCAGAAAAATATAAAAATTAAAATGCTCAGTTACACAGCATCAATAATTAATAAATCTTAAAATTTTTCAAAAAAAAAAACCCCTACAAACCTGAACATTCATCACAAGGATATGATGAAGAAACTTATCAAATGCCTCAAACATACACTCTGTTTTCCCCACAAATTCAGAGATACTGCCAATGATTCCACTGTACAGCCAGTTTTTTGTCTTAAGAGGTAAAATTTGTTTTCCTATATTAAGAAAAAGAGACTATATCTGAGTTATATCTGAGAGTTGTTATAATTTGCATGAAACAGGCCCTCAAAAATTATCTGTAGAGGAAGGGATGAAAGTGGGGGTAGATTAAACTGAGATCATTTAAATTTCCCTCCTTTCCTTATGAGACTTCCTTCTGTCAGATTCCTGTCTCTAGACTGAGACCACATGTATTCCTTATTTGCATTTCCAGCACCTAAGCTGCGCTGTGCAACAGAAATATAATGCAAGCCATATATATAATTTAAAAATTATTAGTAGCAACTTGAAAAGAGTAAAAAGAAAAGGATGAAATTACATTCTTAACTATTTTTTTAAAAATTTTATATACAGTAAAATGTACTTTTTTGTGTAGAGTTAAATGAGTTTTATCATATGTGTAGTTTCACATGCATAGATTTGTATAAATGCTACCAAAATTAGGATACAGAACAATTCTATCACCCTCCAAAATCTCTTCATGCTATTGCCTCTGTCGTTGAACTTTCCCACCATCCCTCATCCCTGGCAACCTCTGTCCCTTCAGTTTCACATTTTCCAGAATGTCATATTTAGAATCGTACAGTAAGGTATTTAAAATCCAGCCAAATGTATTGATACATTTAAATGCATGTATGAATAGTCTGTTCCTTTCCTTGGCTGACTAGTGTTTCATCGTATGGATGTACCACAGTTTGTTTATCCATTTACCCAATGAAGGACACTTGGGTTACTTCCAGTCTTATAATGCAGCTACAAACATCCATGTACAGGTTTTTGTATGAATACAAAATTTCCATCTCTAGAAAAATGATTATAATTTCTAGTAAATACTTAGGAGTGGAACTGCTAGGTCATATGAAAAAGTGTATCTTTAACCTTAAAACAAATTGCCAAACTCTTTTCAAGAATGGCTGTTTCATTTAATAGTCACACAAACAATGCATGAGAGTTCCAACTGATACACATTCTCACCAACTGACGTGGTCAGTTTGTTGTTCTCATTGTCCTTGTTGTTTTTAGTCCTTCTAACAGGTGTGTCATGGCATCTCATTATGGTTTTAATTTACATTTACCTAATGACTAAGGAAGTTGAGCATCTTTTTGCACGCTTATTTGCTATCTGTATATCTTCTTTGGTAGACTGTTCAAATCTATTGCTCTTTGCTTACTATTCAGTTGTTTGTTTTCTTATTATTGACTTTTGAGAGCTCTTTATATGTTCTTGAAATTTGTCCTCTGTTAGATATGTGATTTACAAATATTTTCTCCCACTGTGTCTTATCTTTTCACTCTCTTAACAGCATCTTCAGCAGAACAAAGGTTTTAATTTTGGTGAAATCCAATTCATCAACTTTTTTCTTTTACAGATTGTGTCTTTGATGCTGTATCTAAGAATTCATTGCCTAACTCAAGTTACAACGACTTCCTACCTATGTTTTATTCTCAGAGTTTTATAGTTTGAAATTTTACATTTCAGAATGTGATTCATTATTTTTTTGTACATGGTTTAAGATATAGATGGAGGTTATTTTTTTCCCCTTGGCATAGAGATGCCCAGTCACTCTAGCAACATTTGTTAAGAAGACTATCCCTTTTTTCCACTGAAGTGTTTTTTTCATAATTGTGAAAAATAAACTGACCATATTTATGTGGTTCCATTATTGTACTTTGTATTTTATTTTATTGATTCATGTCTATTCTTTTGTCAATACGGCACCACCCTGATGATAAGTCTTAAAATTTAGTAGTCTGATTCCTCCAACTTTGTTCCTCTTTCCAAAATTATTTTACTATTCTAATTCCTTTGCCTTTCCAAAGAAATTTTAAAATCATCTTATCAATATCTACAAAATCCTGCTGGGATTTTGGTGGGAATTACACTAAAACTATAGATTAATTTAGGGAAAAATGACTTAACTATATTGAGTCTTCCAATCCATCAATATGATATGTCTTTCCATTTATTGAGGTCTTTGATTCCTTTTTTTTTTTTTTTTTTTT
>NW_006798707.1:1820277-1854992 GCF_000442215.2 Lipotes vexillifer | reverse complement strand
TTCTTTTTTTTTTTTTTTTTTTTTTGGCCATGCCACGTGGCATGCAGGATCTTACTTCCCCAACCAGGGATGGAATCCATGCCCCCTGCAGTGGAAGCGTGGAGCCTTAACCACAGCACCGCCAGGGAAGTCCCAAGGTCTTTGATTCCTTTCATCTGCATATAGATCCTGAACATATCTTACTAAATTTATAACTATTTCTTTTTTCTTTCTGTTTTATTTACTGTATTTTATTTTGAGAGAGAGTAGCTATTATAACAGCACTGTTTTTAAATTTTCTGTTTCCAATTGTTCTTGCTAGCATAAAAAAATATGATTGATTTTCCTGTGTTGACCTTGTATCCTACAACCACGGAAAACTCACTTATTAGTTCTAGGAGTTTTCTAGAAATTCATTGGGATTTTCTACATAAACAATCATGTCATATCAAAAGGTTGAAATTCTTCTACTCCATAACAGTTTCCTGTGTCACTTCCCGCAAGAACACAATCAGAGGCAAACAGAGGCAGAGGCAGTGTTATCTCTTCCTTTCCAATCTGCATGCCTTTTATTTCTTTTTCTTGCCTTACTACTCTGTCTACAATTTCTAGTATATAGATATACGGGAGTGGTGAAAGCGAACATCCTTGCCTTGTTCTCAATCTTAGGAGGAAAGCATTTAGTTTTTTTTTACCATGTATGATGTTAGTTTTAGGTTTTGTGTAGATGTCTTTTCAGGTTCAGGTTGAGGACTTCTATTCCTAGTCTGCTAAAAGTATTTGTTATGAACAGATTTTGAATTTTGTCCAATGTGTTTTTTTTTGCATCTATTGATATGATCATAAAGTTTATCTTGTACTAAGTCTGTAAATAATGAGAATAACACTGATTGATTTTCAAATGTTGAACATGTTATTTATTCCTAGGATAAAGCCCACCTGGTAATAATACATTTTTTTGTTCTGCTAGATTCAATCTGCTGATATTTTTTGAAGAGTTGCTTCTCTCTTCAAATGATGGATACTGGTATAAACTTTGTTTTGTTTTTCTTGTATTTCTTTGACTGGTTTTTATACCCGGAGAATGTGGCCTTATAAAATGAATTGGTAAATTTTGTGTCCACTTCAATTTCTGGAAGAGACTGTGTTGTAGAACCGGTGCTATTTCTTCCTTAAATGTGTAGTAGAACTCGCCTGAGATGATCTGGACCTAGAGTTTTATTTTTGAAAGATTGCTTTTTTTAAGCTATGAATTCAATGGTCTTAACAGATACAATATTATTCAGAGTATCTATTTCTTCTTGAGTGAGTTTTGATAATTTATGTCTTTCAAGGAGTTTGTTCATTTAAGTTGTCAGATAAGTTATAAAGTTAGGTTCAGACTGAAAGTGCTAAACTATGTTCTATGGACTTGGTTCAAATGGCAGTAGAGTTTTCAAAGCCTTTTAATGCTACCCTGGTTTTCCCCAAGTGTATGCTACCCAGAGACCAGTCAGGGACCTGGGCCAGAGTCTACACCACAGTTTAATTCTCAAAGCCTTTGCTATATTGATTCTGTCCAGTTCCATACATGTGCAGCTCGAAAATAAGCCTGAGATTCCATACACAAATTAAAGGATGCTTTTCACCAGCTCCTTCCTCTCTGTGATTTCCCTCTATACTCTCTGACTCCCAGGGGTGACTTTTCCTGGTGTTCCGGCTAGAAAGCAGGAGTTTTAGCCTTCCCAAGTTCTCGTGTGCTTCCCATGACTGTGTCCACCTAAAGGTGAAGCAGCAAAAGAAAAGAGTTAGAGAGGCTGCTGCAGGAGTCCAGTTTCACCACTGGAGCTTACCTGAGTTAAGGCCAGGAGAGTTTAAAAAGCTCCATCCTAAAGTCCCTCCACCCCACCCTTTTGATCTTCTAACCCGAGAGAAAGGGTTTTCCTTGCAGCTTCTTCCGTCCATGTCCATTGCATAGTTCCAGGATCCAGGGTACTCTAGGGTCTAAACCAGCAGATGGGAAAGGAAAAATTGAGGGGGGGGGACAGGAAACTAACCTTTAACCTCTATATGGGCCGTTCTTTGAGCTTTGATCTCTCTTCTTAGTATGTCTGCTATTATTTATTTTTCTGAGTCCTCAGGTAGTTGCTGTTTATATTCTTTAGGTATTCTAGGGTTTTTAATTGTAACCAGTGAGAGAGATAGGGTGGAGAATATTCCTTCTTATCTGGAACTGATAATTAATCGTAATAAATAAATATTTAATAAATAATCATAAACAAAACCATTAACTAAAATTAATCTTAATTATTTATTTAGCCAATAGATACAAAACAGTATCACTTCAACGCACAATGAATATAAAGGTAATTAATGAGATATTTTACATTATTTTTAGTACTGAGATTTCAGAATCTGTTGTGTCACATTTACAGCGCATCTCAAATTCAGATCACCCATATTTTAAATACTCCATTGCCACTTGTCGCTAGCAGTGACCACCCTGGGCAGCACAGAGCTAGAGGAACAAATAAAAGGAAAGAAGAGAACAAAGGGAATGAAGGGTAAGTAAGAAGGTCACCCAACCTTCCATGACCACTTCCAGGTAAAATCTGCTATTTCATAGGCAGCAGATTCTGTTGCTGGGCAGTCATTAGTCGATGGATAAAGTACTATCTTGTACAGAAAAAATATATATGCCTACAGATCACTTTTACCTATTCATGGAAGTCCTACCCTAAGCATTATCCTACATGGCAGTACCTAAATCATCTGCAAATGACTTCTTCTTTTAGTCTTCTTTTCTCCAGACAAAACATGTCAGTTGTTTCAGTGGCTTATAAAAAGAGACAGTTGTCAGGAAATTAAGCTACATAATTCTTAGGTATGTCAAAGGGAATTTGCTATGTTGCTGATTCTTAGAAACTTAGGCTAATTAGGAAAGGGGTATAATGTCCCATCTTCAGATGTTATGCTTTAAATGAACCTTTAACCTTGAATTTTTGTATCCTTATTTCAGCACATAAAATAACAATATCTTAAGTCAAATGCTATGAATTAGCATTACTTTACTGAGTAATAAATATTCTATTGTAGACAATTTTAATCTTAATAATTTTCTGATGCATATTCACAAAATGTTTCATTAATACAATTTGTCACCAACTTTTTTTTAATGACTAAAATGCATCTGAAACCATAAGAAGAAAGTAAGCTTTCTCAACCTTTCTATGGTTGTTTTTTTGTAGTTTTAAAAAGTAGTTAGGTATCAAGTATAATTTTTAAACAAATCAGTAGTAATGACTGTCATGACATAGTGAAACTGATGTTAATTAATTAATTTAGGTATATAGCCTCTACACTACTATGTACTTACATTTCATTTTCTGTGAACTAAATATCATAGTGAGATGGATAAAAAAGTTGATTTAAATGTACAGAGTAAGTAACTTTGCATTTGCAGAGAAGAGACATTGTCATTTGGAGGATACTATGGAAAAAGTCATAGTATTGTATGTGAAGCAATACACACACACACACAAAAGGTAACTGATTATTCTATACTTGAAGAAGCTTAAGAAAAAAGAGTATGTAACTGTAAAGATTTAGGTTGAACTGGCAGGATAAAAGAAGGCTTTTTTCCTCATTTTAAAAGAGATAACCTTTACTTTACTCAATACCTCAAAAAATACTGAGCATATACAATACTCTACATCATGTCAGTAACAGAATAAGAATTAAGAGATTCTACTCCAATTAAGCTTGCAATCTAGGAGGTATGATCTTAGAGGTAAGACATTTATGGAAATAACTATAAACACTAATAAATTATTGATTCAGAATAGCATCAACCAATGGATACTAAAACCATTGCACAAAAACTTGTTGGGGAGCAGGATAGTCTCAAATATCAACCCACAGATAACTAATAAATTACAATATAAAAAAAAGGTATCTTTATAATGGAGAAATCTGGCAGATACCACCTTAATTTAACCATGTGGTCAAACTTAGCAACACCAACAACGGAACAAACGGGCATCATGGACCTTATGATGACTGCACTGAGAAGGATATAACACCACCTGTTTAGAAAGCTTGGCAAACATGTTTAAGCTAAATGCAATCATGAAGAGATAATCAGACAAACCAAACTGTGGGACATTCTACAAAACAACAGGCCTGGAGTCTTCAGAACCATAGATATCATGAGTGAAGGAAAAAAAAATGGTAAGAGAACTATTCTAGATTAAAGAAAATAAAAGAGGTATGAGCAGTAAATACAATGATGATCCTTCCCTGGACCACAGATCAGGAGAAAAAAGCTAAAAGGACATTAATGGACAACTGGAAATATAAATATGAGCCACATATTAGATAATATTATTGTATCAATGTTAAATTTCTTGAGCGCGATAACGGCATTGAGATTCTATAGAAGAAAAATGTCCTTCTAATGAGAGATATATACTGAAGTTCTAGAGGTGAAGTATCAGAACGTTTGCAACTTACTTTAAAATGGCTAATATGCAAAAAGATTTAGATATATAGATATAAGTATAATCTATATCTGCATACGTATGCACACGTGTGTGAGTAAAGAGAGAAAGAAATATGATAAAATGTTAACGACTGACAAATTAGATAAAGAGTTTACAGATGTTCATCGTACAATTCTTTCAAAATTTTTACAGGATAGATGTTATTTTTAAAAATAACAATTTGGGGGCTTCCCTGGTGGCGCAGTGGTTGGGAGTCCACCTGCCGGTGCAGGGGACACGGGTTCGTGCCCCGGTCTGGGAGGATCCCACGTGCCGCGGAGCGGCTGGGCCTGTGAGCCATGGCCTCTGGGCCTGCACGTCCGGAGCCTGTGCTCCGCAACGGGAGAGGCCACAGCAGTGAGAGGCCCGCGTACTGCAAAAAACAAAAATAACAATTTTAAAGAAAAAAACAGTATAAGGTTAAAACTGATTAGTGTCACATTAAATGGACAAAATAACATGCCATGGAAATTCTGACAATGGAGGTATTAGTAAGGAATATAAGAGATGGCTTCATCAAAGAAGTGGCACTTGAGCTGGGTGTTAGATAACAAAAACAACTCTAAAAGAAAAAAAATTTACAAAATACATTAATACATTCTTTCATTAAAAAGTGAAACAATACAGAACGTATACAAGAAAGTTAAAGAATGAAAAGGATTTAGAAATGAAGTTATGAAGGGAACATCGTCAGCAAAAGCAGAGTTGTAGGAAACCCAAAGCATATCTAGAGAAGTGTAGCAGATGCCGTCGTTGCCCAACCCATATCCCCCTGGTCCACCCACCTCAGCACTCACTGAAGCTCTGGATTCCTGTACACCGAAGCTTCTCAACCTCAGTCCCACTGACATTTGGGGCTGGATAATTCTTTGTTGTAGGGGGCCACTCTATGAATAGGATGTTTAGCAATATCCCTGGCCTCTACCCGCTAGAGGCCAGCCAGTAGCATTCTCCTCCTCCCTCAGTTGTGACAACCAAAAGTATCTCCAGATATGGCCAAATGGTCTCTGGGGAGCAAAACAACTTCCCCACCCCAAACCCCACTCCCCATTTCCCTACCTCCCCTCCTTATCCTGCTACTCCCCACATACACTATAAACCAGTGGCCACCCAGCTCAAGTAATTTCACCTGTCTGCCTGAGGGCATTCTCTGGCCTAAAAGAGAGCTTGAAAAAAAAAAAAAAAAAAAAAACCAAACAGACAAAAAGACTACAAGTGCCTGAAAGTGAATGACACTAAGACCAAAGGATGAGAATGGATGTCTGAAGAACTTCTTTGCCCTTCCTTGGGACAATATGGAGGAGTTCTACATGGTTGGGAGGCTGGAAGTAGGCTTTAACCCCATCTACCCACAACAATAACCCACTCATTTATGCACCCTTTTTTGGCTTTTCCCTCTCCCTTGTCTCTCTTCCCCACTCCCTCACTGTGTTTCCAGGGATCACCTTCCAAATAAACTATATGTACCCAAATCCTTGCCTCAGGCTCTGCTGTTCTAAGTATCCAAACTTAAGGCAGAAAATTTGGCTGTTCAGAGAAGAAATGTACATTCCTCCTGGAGAAATGAAATGTTTAATATCTAACCATGACTAGGTGGGAGTTTCCAAAATCACACCCCTGACAGTTTTGCTCAGCACTTGGTCTGAGCCACTAAAGTTCAGCGTCCTGAGACAAGGCTTTGGTCCTTCCACTTCTATTTCACAAGCAAAATAGGAACGAAGCATGACTGTACTCAAAAGGCAAAGAAAGGAATAAAGACCGAACAAACAAACCAAGTTACTTCAAAGAGAGGAAAATAGTTCAAACTATTAAAGCTACCTGATCTACCAACTTAATCAAACCAAGGGGTAACTTGAGACCTGAGAGAATCTGGCTCAGCAACTCACTAGAGACAGACACACAACTTTGCAAAGTGCAACAATTTCTTACAAGAAATTGCTTCCCGCAGTTGTTCCCTGGAGGGAGAGGAAGAGTGAAAACGCTGGCCTGAGGCCTGGAGTGAAAAAAGTACAATATGAGCCTGGAATATCTGGTCATGCCAGAAAGCAAGAAAGCCATCAAAGGCTTTTGGGGTCATATAGACAAGACTCAGGAACATCACGAACAGGCTCTCACTGGCCAAAGATGGGTCACTTCAAGCGTCAACAACAATAATAAGTGTAATGGGCTAAAACACATCAATAACCAATTAACCATGAGTTAATCATGATACACTAAAAAAAAAAAATCAAGTTATCTTTGGAAGATGTGAAGGAAACTACTCATTATTTTGAAAACTGATTCATACAGCAAACACAGGAGCAAATGACATGGCTGAAATCATCAAAATTCAGACGGGGGAAAACTCTATAGGACAGGGCTTCCCTGGTGGCGCAGTGGTTGAGAGTCCGCCTGCCGATGCAGGGGACGCGGGTTCGTGCCCCGGTCCGGGAAGATCCCGCATGCCGCGGAGCGGCTGGGCCCGTGAGCCATGGCCGCTGAGCCTGCACGTCCCGAGCCTGTGCTCCGCAATGGGAGAGGCCACAACAGTGAGAGGCCCGCGTACCGCAAAAAAAAAAAAAAAAAAAAAACTCTATAGGACAAATGCCACAGTTTCTTCACAAATAAATTGAAAATTTAAAAAAAAGAAGAGAGAAAAAAGACTGAAGGAGGAGGAAGAGGAGGAAAGAGAATAGGAAAGAAAAACAACATGAAGAGGAAAAGGAAAAACAGGAGAAAGAAGGAGGGACCAGGGACGAGATGACTGTAAATAATACATCAGTCTATTGCAATATATACACTCTCAGTATCCAAACAAACTGTAAAACACACACACACATTTTGTTTACATATGTGTGTAACACACACGCACATTTTGTTTACATGTGTGCGTGTGTGTATGTATACATTGACCCAGGGAAATCTGAATACTACCTGGTAATGAAAGATTTTAGAATTAGTATCAACTTTTTTAAGAGTTACAATGATAGTAAAGTTATGTTTTAAAAAAGAGTCATTATCTCGTAGCAATACATACTGAAATATTTATAGATGATGTGATATGACACTCTGGATTTACTTCAAAATAATCCAGGAAAAAGCTGACGGAGGACTCATCAAACATGATGGACCATGAACTGATAATTGTGAAGCTAGGTGATAGGTACCTAGGAATTCATTATACCACTCTCCCTACTTTTGCATTTGAAATTTTCCAAAAAAAAAGTTAAGTGACTTTCTCAAAGTTTCCACATATTGACACCAGAGTTGATCTCTGATGACAAACAATATAATTTACGTTGAAATAATCTTCATTCAGCAGACACAGAGTTGGAAGGGACCTTATAATGAAGGCAATCATACACTTTATCATCCAAACTGGGACACCCTAGAGTGGGAAAGAGGGCGTTATTAATAATTAACCAGGACAAGAGATGTAAAAAGGAATACAGTTGATCGCCCTCCACATATGATAACAAGCTCAGTTTCTGACAGCTCACAATTATCCCTTAAAATACACAATGTCTCTAATAAACAAGTTATATGGAATCTTTTAATTCTTCCAGTAACAAAGAACTCAGTATATTAGTGGACAACACCAATCACTAAAAGCTCTTTTGCAGAGCCCAAATCCTCTTCCTAATAACCTGTCCCTGGCAGTATTAGTTTTAATACTTTCTGGGAGAACAGACTGTGATGAGTAGAAAGAACCCTGAACTACGAGTAGAGAATGGGAGCCACCATTAACTAATGATACCATCTTGGACAATTTACTTAACCTCTCTCAGCCTCCACTTCCAGTCCTTTTTATCTTTAAAAACTAGCACTCCTGGTTTCTTCAAGCGTTGCCTATGTGTCGTGATTTCTGTCATACACACACTAGCTTGATAATGTTTCTCCTACACTGTGGTGCCCAACTGTCAATACCATACTCATGTATAGCCCACTATGTCACAGACACAGCAGAAGAACCTCATTCCAAGCTGGGGACCCAATGTTTCTGTTAGTACAGCAAAAGATTGTGTTAGCTTTTTCAGTAGTCACATCACGTTATTGGTTCATACTATATATCCCAGATTGTTTTTCATGTAACTGATTTCCTCTACCTACACAACTAATTTCTGAAATCTAAATAAGGGACTTTACACAGTTAAATTTCATCCTGTTGTTTTTGAACCAACATACCAGCCTACTGGGATCTGTCTGTCACGCATCATTGTGTCAGTCTCTTTAAACTTGTGTTTTCCACAAGTTGAGCAAATATGTCCATATCACTCACAAAAATCTTGAACAAAACAGTCAAAAATACAATCTTAGAGTACTTCATTCAGAGACCTTCCAATGATTGTACAATTTACTGCGAATCTACTTAACCATTTTTTGATTTAATAGCATACATATCCAGAAAGACATCACAGGAAAGTGGTCAAACTTTCTGCTGAGGGACTTCCCTGGTGGCGCAGTGCTTAAGACTCTGCGCTCCCAGTGCAGGGGACCCGGGTTTGATCCCTGGTCAGGGAACTAGTTCCCACATGCATGCTGCAACTAAGAGTTCTCATGCCATAACTAAGGAGCCCATGGGCTGCAACTAGGGAGCCCACCTGCCGCAACAAAGACCCGGCGCAACCAAATAAATAAATAAATATTTTTTTAAAAACAGCAACAAAAAAAGCTTTCTGCTGAAATGATTTGCTATGTCAGCTGATCTACCATCAAAAAAGAAATAAGGTTAGTTTGGCATAACTTGCTTCTAAGTAAACCTATGTTGGCTACCAAAGATATAACATATGTTTTAAATGCTCTCAAACCATTTGTTTAGTAACCAGCTCTTGAAGCTCACCCAACATCAATATAAAAATTAAACTGTCACTTTAAGAATATATCTCTCCTTCCTTTTCTTTAAATATTAGGACCATGTTTCTTCTTCATTGTAGTCTGCTACCATTATCCACAATTTCTCAACCCCGATAATTACTTGGTAATTCTAATAATTCCAGTAATTCCATTTTTTCAAAAAGATCGCCACTATAAAAGGAATATTGGCTTGGCTAATTAATTCAAACAGGAATTCCACTGAGTGCTCCTTTCAGTACCATAAAACTGTCATGCAGATGACAAAATAAAGCTGTTTTGTCTCTGGGACAAAAATATTTTTTGAAGAGCACTGCAATGCTGTCTCATGAATAATAAGATTCCTATTAATGATAGTAGCTGTATATCCACTTACCAAGGACACTACTAAAGAAATTGCTACAATCAGTAGTGGATTAGATGACATCAAAGAGTCTGTAGCTCTAAAAATAAAATTCTCTCACTTCAGTTAATTATCAGGATGACATAAATTCTAAGAAATCCATGTCTCTTAAGAGGAATTGTAGCAAGACTAATAGGTTGAAGGCAGAATATTCTATTTTCATTAAATTTGCTTTTGATCACGTCTAATTTCTTTCAGATTCCTTTTGTTTCATAAAATAAAACTGAGTATTTGATATTTAAAGCTTATACTAAGGTCAAAATCTTTTCATGATTTCATTTCTAAATAAATGTTAAGTACATTTTTAAATGAAAAGCCAATTTTTTCAACTCAAAAATGCCCAAAAAGTTTAGCTCTACATATCTGGCCCACCTTATTATCTTGACCTTTAAGTTATCTTCACCTTTAAGTTTTCTTCCCTCATCTTTCCCACATTAAAGCAAAACCATCCAAGTGATTTTAGAAAGTTGCTAGAAACTGTTGTCTAATTTGTGATCTGACTGCAAATTAAACAACAGACTTTACTATATCACAAAGACACAATTAAGACAATGAAAGATGTATTAGGCCAGATAATAGATCTGAATCATAAAGCCATGTTGCTAAGTTAGGGTCTATAAGATAACTGAAGATCACAGGCTTAAAGACACACACAGTAAAATCAGCATTTCAGACTATTCTCTACATCTCAAAAGCCGAAACTAAGCCTTTATCTCTCATAAACCTGATTCACTTCTCATCCTATTTTCAGCAACTTCTGCTTGTGATTTTTGCCCTCAGAAACAAAAATAACCAAACATGAGTTGTTATTCTTCAAGTGTCCAAGAGAGATCCACACAAAAGTGGAAGTTTGTCATGTCAGTTCGTTTCCCAGTCAGGTACTAATCAGACTGACTACCACCTTTCCCAGCTGATGTATGACTGAAGCATTAACATTTGATGTGGTGTTTACTTCCCTTTCAGCAATGCCACTGCTTGTTCTTATTCCCTGCATAACTTTCTCACCTTGTTGATTTGCTCTTATCTGCTTCTACTAAGAAGCCAATTGTGAGTGTACGGTAATAAAGACAACGATTCTTTCCCAGCATGTTACAGTGGGAAAAGCATAGGGCTTGTACTCAGAAGTCTTGGATTTGGCTCCCTGACTTGCCAGTTATGTGACCTAGTCACTTGGACTTTGTGAGTCCTCCCTTGTAATGTAAAACAGGGCAACTGGCCCTCTTGAAAGTTGTTGGGCAATTACAGTGAGATCATTTCAGTAAAAATACTTTGGAAACTATGGAATGCTATATGATTGCAAATACTTCTTTCTAATTCCTAGCTGAATTATACAAAGCAAAAATTTAAAGCTGCTGTGGTCACAGCTTGACACAGACAAGCAACACTTGCCAAAAAATCAGGAGAAATAACCACAGAATGCTAGATGGGGTAAAAAAAAAAAAAAAAAAAAAAAACCACACCAATCTTTCTTTCAATTCTGAGTTCATTGTTTAGCAATGTGTCTTTTGCTGACTGCATCCACTGGCACAAACCAGAACACCAGCAGCAGAATCAAATGAGCACACAAAGAACAATCTCAGCCTGGGCCTTTTACTTCAGCTCCCACAAAACAAGGCTTGGAAGATTGTGCAAAAGCCCACTCATAAACTTTCAGAAACTTTGTGAAAACCAAGCACTAGCCTGTGGAATTCATGAAAAAAAACTGAATAATACTTCCTACTGTCAAATAACTCTGAAATGCCCAGCAGCTGAACCAAGAAAGATTAAAAAAAAAAAAAAATAGTATGAAAGATCCTTTGAGTTCACACACGACAGAGTGAAACAAGTCTAACAATGAACAAAAGCAAGTCCCGTAATCCACAGAAGCTAAAGTGGGGGGAAATCTATTAAAATGAATGAAAATTTAGGATGCTGAAAAATTAGGATGAATAGATTAAAATTCTTCAAAAGTAGATAAAATAAAATGCTTTACAGAAACAAGGAATGATAAAATTTTAAAAAATAAAACCACTACCAAAGTAAAAACAGTTAAAGCTCTAGCCAACATTCAAAGAAAAAGAAAAAGAAAGCAACATAAAATGAACAGTTTTTTAAAAGGAATGGTATCACGATGACACGTTTTCTGTTTGATAATTTAAGTTGATGATAACAAAGGACAGAGACGGTCAAGCTCCAGCCAGGAAAATTACGCAAGTCAGAAAGAAACAAATCAAGCAGGGTCTGTAAGATCAAGTTATCTACATGTATCACAATTTTCAGGGAAAGGGTGGAGAAATAAGCAAAACAAGTCACAACATCTCAGAAGTGCCAAGGTCATTCCAACAGAGCGGGGAAAAGAAAAAAACAAAAAACATTAAGAAATGGTATAATCTAAAAGCATGTAACAGAGACCAAGTGAAATATAGTAGAATTCCTTATAATACAAGGGCAAATTCTATCTTGACCACAATACGTGAAGTAAAGGGTTGATACATCATGGTTACCCTGTCATGAAAGTAGCGCTCTTTTGTCCAGCAATAGTATTTCAATGAGGCTACAGCATCTCTCTTCTTACAACATTAATTAAAAGATTTCAACAAATTAAATATTTTACTGAATGGAAAACTATCTAAAACTACAGGATTCCCAGACTCTTAAGAGTACGCTTAGACACGGAGCTTGTAATCCTTCACAGAAACAAATTGACTTGCATGTGGCTGGTGGCCAGACTGCTGGATGGCTACAGAAAACAAGTATTTTATAGAAGCAATTCCACCACTCAATCACAACACGCACTGAGTCTTCAACGTGGACAAAAGCCCTCTTAAGCTCCATAACTAAAACTGTTGGTTTGTTCCCCTCTTCTCTCAAGAAAGCTGCTACTTAAAATCAATGCCCCACTCCAAAGGTAGGATCCCTTCCATTCCCCAAAACCACAAGCATCTTTGGGTTATTCGAAATCCTGAAGAGCCATGTTGAGGTTCAGAACTCACACAGAGTCGTGGTGGTCCCAGGCACTCCTCTGGGGAGAGTCCCCTGTACTCCTTCCAAGGGTTCCCATTACTTCACACTGACAGTATACACTACGCACAAAGCTCCCTCCAGAAAGGCACACCGTAATGACTAAACACCAAGCCTCTCTCTTTCCTCACAAGAGTATTTGTCAAAGGCAAAGACCTGATGGTCAGTTATCTGCACTGTCTTGAATACTCTCCACCAGGCAGCCAAGCCCTCTCCAGACCTAAAATAAATAACATATATTCAAATACACACACACACACACACACACACACACACACACACACACACACACATAATTAATGTAATAGATCATCAGTGTGAATTCCCCACCCTTCCTCCTCAAAATTTACCCATTTCTTTCCTAATCCTTTTGTCTTTTCCTCCTCCCTCTGGAGACTTCACCTCTGGTCTCTGCACTTGATCCCACCTCTGCCATGCTCCTACAGGCTCTTGTTCCACAGCTATTCTTCAGGGTCTGTATTCTAATTACTAATGCTACTGAACAAACTAACCCAAAACTCAGAGGCTTAAAATAACAACCATTTTATTATGGTCACAGATTCTGTGGGTTAGAAATCCGGGTAGAATGTAGGTGGGTGATTCTTCTGCTCTTCACAGCATTGCCTGAGATCACTCAGTGGAATTCAGCTAGTGGACAGACTAGTTTGAAGGGTCCAATATGGTTCCACTCACATGTTTGGTACCTGGGCTGGAATAACCCCAAGGCAAGAACTGCCAACTGCAGTGCCTACATGTGAACTCTTCATGTGGCTTGGTTGCTTGACAGCATGACAACCTCAAAACAGTCAGACTTCTCATGCGTTGGCTCAAAGCTCCAAACCCAAGTGTTCCTGCTAAAAAGACAAACACTGAATTGCCTTTGATGACCCAGTCTCAGAGGTCAAGGAGCATTACTTGCATCATACTCTATTGGTCAAAATAATCACAAGCCCACACAGATTCAAGGGGAGGAAAATTATACTCCAACTCTTGAAGGAGGAATGGCAAGGTCACACTCAGTACAGAAGAGCATGCAGGACAGGAGATATTGTCGTGACCATCTTTGGACAGTCTGCCACAGTCTCCTACTTCAATACTTTGTTTCAGTTTAAAATCATGCTCAGTCTAATCAATTCTCTCTTAAAATGTGTACTCTTAGTGCTGTCCATAGTAGACTTAGATAAACAAAGAAATTTGAGAAGGTAATTGTACGCAAGGGTAAGAGAATTAGCAAAAGTTGGGGGGTAGAAAGCAAATTATGTGCCCAGGGGATGATGAGCAGACTACACTGGTAAGAACAAGATGTTCAGAAGGGAGAGGGCAGATAGAGTTGAAAATGAAGGCTAGGGACAGATTATCCAAGTTGTCTGGTTTAGAGTAAAGAAGGGGGTAAAGAGAAGAGAGAGTGCTGGCAAGGTTATGAGAGTGCCAAACAATGGAGGCCCTCAAATACTGGGCTTCAGAATTTGGACTGAGGAGGTGCTGAGTAATGACTGGATGAGTGGATGGGAGAAAGTGCTTTGAGATTCGTGAATTCTTTCCTTTCTATAGGAGATGGCCAACCCTGAGAAAGCAAGTAAACAATCTGATGTTTGAGGGTGATTGCCTGGAACTTATCTTACCCAAGAGTAATGAAATTACACTTAGAAAAACAGAAAAGAAGAAACAGGAAGATAAGAACAATAAAAAAAAAAATTAACGGGAGAAGAAGACATTTTGCAATTTGCTCTACATTAGGATGACCAAATTGTCTGATTTCAACATGAGGTAGCATTCATTCTTCAGTCATGACAGTCTTTGGGCATACTGTCAAGCAACGTACTCCATGTCCAGCTAATCATGTCATGATCTGCTTATTGGACCCATCCTGAAGACAGAATCAAAAGCACTGCTACTCTCAGGATAAATTCAACTTACTCTTTTCTTCCCAATGTATTCTACTCATCATTTTAAAATAAGAGATTCATCAATTAAGAGCTGTTCTTTACAAAGTAAAGTCATTTAGTCCTATTGTAGCCAAGTGTTGGCAAAACTACTTTTGTGAGTTTTTTCCCTTCTTTCTAATAAATACGCATATCAACCGGGTAGATCTTTCCCTGTCTTCAGTGCAAAAACCATGATGCTCTTTCTCAAATCTTTAGATACGCCCTTGTCCCACTGAAAGTCCCACTGAAAATTAGTATCCTTCCAATTGAGACTTTCCACATAAGATATAATCTTTTAGTGCTCTGGGCTCACTCATTTAATAAATAAGCATTTCCTGATCAGCTACTATGTGGGGCATATAGACCTTAGAGATCCCAGGGATTCTGCCCCTAGCGTTTAGCAATATGCTATTTCAGGGGCCACAGATTTCACTGGATATAAATAATCTGGATAACAAATTCTCCCATGTCTTGGAATCCAAATTTCTTCCTTCATGCTCTCCTTAGTGCATTATCAGGATTCAGTCTGTTTCTATGATGGTAAGGCCGATGTCCATAAATCTGACATAAAATCCACCTTCAGAAAGTTCACTTTTTCTGTAAAGCAGCACAATTTCTCTTTCCTTTCCTCTCATCTTAAGAACCAGAACACAAAAGAAACGGAGAGCTACGCTAATGATGTTGAACCTTACAGAAGATGGGGTTTTCATAAATATGAAAAGAAGAGTCAGAAGTAGAAATGATGTGTGCCAGGACAGACTGTTAAGGATGCCACTTAAAATAACTCATGCATGGGTCTGTATTCTCTTTATAAACAGGTTCTTCTCTCAGACGAAACGGGCTAAAGGTAACTCCTATTCTACATGAATAAAATCAAGTTGTCAAAATGTGACCTCCAAGTCATAAGGAAGTAAGAAAATCGCTCTCTTCTAAGTCCCACAACATAGTTCACCCACTATGGCATGACAAATTAGAACGAAGATGACATTTATCTTCACATTAAGTAGTGAAGACGTGTGCTTTAAATTATCTCTGCTTTCGAAAGAGTGAAAATCCAATGCAAATACTGAAGTCATATCCAAGGTGAACAGTCTTAATGGATGCTGGTAACAGGAAGTGAAAATTCCCACTGTTAAGAGGAAGACACACAGAGAAGAAATAACTGGGCAACAACATGGCCTAAGTCGTTAGAATATCCTTGAAAATCAAAGCCCGAAATAAAACGAAGCACCCCATGTGACCCTGAAGACTTAAGCATGACTCATTTGCAATGGGGGGAAAACTTCCACTAAGGCATATACATGTGTTAGGAGAAAAACAGACAAGATTTACAAATGATGTCAAAGATCACTCAAGTTTTTGCCCTAGACCAACAAAATGGAAAGGGTAATTTCAAACTGCTACCCAGCACTTTTATAAGTTGCCAAAGTTTGAAGATTTTTGTTCTTTCAAAGGAAGAAAGCAACGATGAATAACAATAGGGTACTTCCTGGCCTGAGGAAGAGGGAGACAGGAGCTCTCCAGCTGCACTTCCTAGAGAAGCATGCCAGCTGCCTTCTGCAAACTGAGATCAAATTTCCAAGAATTTACAGGATAGCAGTTATGATAGATGACCTAAAATACTGATCTGTTGCAAGGAGGATGCAGTGCAGACCACACAGGAACTGACAGGAAATAAGCCCTCGGGCTGGCACTTACACATTTAAGAAGGCTAGGAATCCTGGACCTTTGACAGCCAAATTTCATCATTTTCCTTTGTAGGAAGAGTTATCCTTCAGAGAGAACAGTCAGAAACATCTTGTACAAAGCTTCTTGGTGCCTATTTCTACTTAATAACACTGCCCCCTGCCTGAACCAGTGGTTTCCTCACATGTTAGAAGTCCATCTAAGGTCCTACAGCACTTACGTGACCAAAAATCACATGTTTGCTGGCATACACCTTCATTTTCTCAGCCACAAGCCCACTGAATGCCATAAATGATTCACAGACTGTGATGATGCTAAGAAGAAAAACTAATATTTGGAGTTCACCAAATAATGAGTCATCCTCCTGGAAGAAAAGAAATCCTTAGGACTGGCAGCCCTATAGGACAAAATTTTAAAAATTGTTTTTAACATTAGTATTAATTCCATAAAAGTTGGCAAAATGAAAACGATTGAGAAACATGTGGCATTTGGTTTGCTTATGCCTATAAAAGTCCAGTTCACGCTCCAAGAAGAAGAATGAGTAGGATATCTATTACCTACTCCTAGACCTGCCTTCTGGGCTCACTGCTGCCAAGTTACTCACTCTCCCACACAACACTTTCCATACTAATTTTGACCCTTAAAAATCAAAAAGAAGCCTTGCCTTCTTTGCACCCAAATGCCAAAATGGAATCTTTTAGTATTTCACCTTTATAAAGGGAATGTTTGAAAACAGGCCTCTTTGGCTGTGACATCAGGGAGTTGCTGAGGCCTCCGAGGGCCGGAGGAAACATTCCCAGCCCCTCACAGTGCTGCCTACTCCTACGGTGCAATCTGGCAATGGCCAGGGACCAAGTCTTTAAAGCTGTTTTATGGTATTTAACATATGGTCATAAATTGCTCAGTGCTCTGAAGAGGGGCTAAATTTGCCACCCCTATTGATGAGAAATGTTCTTATTTATTTAAATTTAGTGGCAAATTGGCACTTCTCCAGATGGAGAGGTTTAGGCATAAGTACAAAGGAAGAACTAACTAGAGATGGAGTTGGAACTTTTCTATACGCTGAATGCAACCACATCAATTTAGGTTTACAGCACCACAATTAAACAGGGTTTCCCATATAGAGCGACAATAATAGGAAAAGAGTCTAATTTCTAAGGCCCAAGGAGGGGGGAAATATAAATTTTATTCAGACTGCATGAAAACTTTTTTTAAAATTTCTCTTTCTCCTCAAGTTAACTCTCTCTCTTCCTTTGTCCCTTCACCTCCCCCACAAGTTAGATGTATGTGGACTTCATCTGAAGTCTACAGACCTCCTTGGAAGTTCCTAAATCCCTTCGCATCCACCTTCCTATTTTGCCACAATTTTTAACTTGCTTATTTTTTTTAATGGCTCTAATTCCCCACCACTAAAGACATGATTCTACTAAAACACTTTGTTCTCTTCCTTTTCCAACCAAGCCCTGTAGCCAAAGGCAGAAGAAAAACAAGAATCTTATTTATTGATTGATTTGTTTTTTGGTGGTATTGTTACTAACGGCATTAATGTGAATGGCATCAAAAGGGAAATGGGAAAGGTAAAGCCACTTCTGGTTTTGTTTTTTATATGCTGATATAGAACCAGCAGAAGAATCAAAAGATCTCTCGCCTAACTCTGGAAATGCGAAGAAGGATTTCAATAAATTGGAGGTTTGACAGCAGCCTGGGAAAAGTATTAAAAGAACTGTTTTATGAAGAGTTAGCCTGCTTATATCAAATAGAAGTCTGATTTTTTATTTTAATAGAAACATAAGAGCCATATCTGCCACACAAATAAATATAAAGAGAGATTGATTTATTAAGAATCAACATATACAAGTTAATATGAATGATGCCACATACTAGGAAATTTAGACATGGTTCATATCCTTTGGGAGAATGGAAATATGCAATCTCAATTATTTCCCCTAAAGCAGACTAATGATCCAGTGAAAATCAATGGAGATCAGCAATCAGAAAATGCCACATAAAGCCTGCCGTGCAACCAGAAGTGATCGGGAGTGCCTGTGCCATCTGGAATGCCCATCAAATGTCCCAAAAGGTCTTATGCTAACTTCTGTTGAAATATCCTGGAGGTGAGAGCAGCTCAATGTCCTTAAGGGCCAAAATAATAAAGAAAAAGGACTAGTTCAAAAGAAACAGAAGCACATCTGGGCCCTCCATACACTTCCATTAAGAACCTGGTTTCCTAAAAACCTTTAATTCTTAGGTCAGACCAGAATTTTAAAGTCTCTGCTTTACCTATTCTGAAAAACTATTAGTTCCTCTTTTCTGATATGAAGTCACTATTGCCAGTACCATAATCTTGCAAAAACAGGGAATCATCCTAAGATACAAAGTTAATTAACAGAAATGTAGGCATGTACTGACACCAACTTTGTACCCTCAAAAGATGCTATACGTTTACTAAGACAGTCCATACCAGAACCCATAAAACAAGTCACAATAAATTTTAAAAGATGTAAATCATACAAAGTATGTTCTTTGACCATAGTGGGACTAAATTCAAAATCACTAAAAGAAAGATATCTGAAAAATCTAGAAAATTCTGGAAACTAAATGACGTTTCTAAATAACCCATGGGTCGAAAAAGAAATCAAAAGGGAAATAAGAAATATGATGAACTAAAATGAAAATATAACATATCCAGATTTGAGGGATAGAGCTAAAGCAGTACTTAGATAGGAATTTATAGCATTAAACACCAATATCTTAAAAGAAAGATCTCAAATCAACGACCTCAGCTTCCACTTAATAAACTAGAAAAAGAAGAACAAGAAAACCCAAAGTAAGAGAAGAAAGAAATATCAAAGATCAGAATAGAAATCACTAAGATAGAAAACAGAAATACAACAGAGAAGATAGATAAAGTCAAAAGATGGTTCTTTGAGAAGATAAAATTAAAAAATTAGCCAGACTGGTAAAAAGAAAAAAGAAGAAACAAATTACCAATATCAGGAAAAACAGATGTGACAACATTACAGATTTTATATATTAAAAAAAAAAGAGAGAACATTATGAAAAACACTATGCCAATAAATTCAGCAACTTGGATGAAATGGACAAATCCCTTTAAAGATACAAGCTACTGACACTTCAGAAGAAGTAGATGACTTAAGTTCTACATCTATTAAGGAAATTTAATCTGTACTTTAAAATGGTTTCACTGGAGAATTCCACCAAACATGTAAGGAAGAAATAATATGAATTCTTCACAAACTATTCCCCAAAACTGAGGAAAATGGTTCTCATTTCACAATTCGTTCTGTTCCGAAGTCAGTTTTGCCATGATGCTAAAACCAGTAACAAGCATAAAAGAAAACTACAAACCAATATCATCCATGGACATAAATGCAAAATTCTAAACTATTTTATTTAGCAAATTGAATCCAACAACATATAAAAAGGCTAATACATCATGACCAACTGGAGTTTACATCAGAAATGCAAGGTAAGTTGAACATTCAAAAGTCAATCCACCATACTAATACACTTTTTTAAAAACCACATGATCATCTCAATAGATGAAGAAAGTACTTGCCAAAATACAACATCCATTCCTGATTTTAACACAAAACAAAAAACTCTCAATTAAATAGGAATAGAAGGGAACTTCCTCAAACTGATAAAGGGTGTCTGTGAAAAATATACAGCCAATGTTATACTTAACGGTGAAAGACTGTATATTTTCCCCTAAAATCTGGACAAGGCAAGAATGTCTGCTTTCATCACTTGAATCCAACAACATGTAGGAGACTCTAGTCAGTGCCCTAAGGCAAGAAAAAGAAATATGGGGGGATTATATTTTCAATATATTAGCAACAAAGAGTTAGAAAAAGAAAGTTGAAAATAGATATACTATAAATTAGCATCAAAAAATATGAAATATTCAGAGGTAGATTTAACAAAATTTGTACAAGACCTGTTCACTAAAAACTACAAAATACTTAAAGAAATTAAAGAAGACCAAAATAAATGGAGCGGTTATCATTTTCATCCATTGGAAGACTCGATGTTATTAAGATCTTAATTATACGCAAATTGACCTCCAGATTCAATGCAATCTCAGCAGGATTTTTGCAGACATTAACAAGCTAATTCTAAAATTTCTATGGAAATAGAAATAGTAGAAGGAGTAGGACTTATAGTACCTGACTTAAAGATTTACTACAAAGTTATAATAATCAAGGCAGGGTTATACTCACATAAGGGTAGACATATCAGTGGAATACAATGTAAAGTCCAGAATGGGCCCACACTTAAATGGTTAATTAACATGCATACGGTCAAAGTTAACTCAAATTGGATCATAGACCAAAATGCTAAAGGTAAAAAATATAAAACTTCTAGGAGAAAATCTTTAAGACCTTCAGGTAGGCCAAGATTTCTTAAACAAGAAGCCAAAAGCATAAACAACAAAGAAAAAATGTTAAATTTGACTTCATCAAAGTTAAAAAGTTGTGCTATTGGAAAGACACCATTAAGAAAATGAAAAGAGAAGCCATAGACCATGAGAAAATATTGACAAACTGACAACTTCTTTCCAGACTATATAAAGAACACTTATAACTCAACAAAAAAACCAACAATCCAATCAAAACGTTGAGCAAAAACATTTGAACACTTAACAAAAGATATATGAATAGCCAATAAGCACATGAGAATGCAAATCAAAACTACAGTGAGGGGCTTCCCTGGTGGCACAGTGGTTGAGAGTCCGCCTGCCGATGCAGGGGACACGAGCTCGTGCCCCAGTCCGGGAAGATCCCACATGCTGCGGAGCGGCTGGGCCCCTGAGCCATGGCCACTGAGCCTGCAAGTCCAGAGCCTGTGCTCCGCAACAGGAGGCCACAACAGTGAGAGGCCTGCATACCAAAACAAAAAAACAAAAAAACAAACTACAATGAGATACCACTACACATCCACTAGAATAAATATAATTTAAAAGACCAACAATATCAAATGTTGGTAAGAATATGAAATAACTAGAGAGCCCATAAATTGCTAGTAGGAATGTAAAATAGTACAACCACTTTGGAAAACAGTTTAATGATTAACATACACTTAGCTTACAACACAGCAGTACCATTCCTAGGTATTTACCCAAGAAAATGAGAACATATCTCCACAAAAACATATGTACAAAAATTTAACAGCAGCTTTATTCATACAAGCCAAAACCTGGAAATAACTCAGATGCCCTTCAACAGATGAATGAATTTTTGTTTTAACTGTGGTATATCCATACAATGTTCTACTACCGGCAATAAAAGGAACAAAGCATTGATACATGGAATAGTATAGATGAATCTCAAAAACATTAAGCTGAATGAAAGAAGCCATATACCCAAAACTACATAGTATATGATTCCATTTACATGAAATTCTAAAAGAGGCAAAACCGTTTACAATTTCAGAGAGAAGATAAGGATCAAGGGTTGGGGGATGGTGGTGGAAGGAACTGACTTGTGGAGGAAAGAAAATGTTCTATACCTTTGGACGATGAAAATGTTCTACGTCTTGACTGTGGTGTAGTTAAATAGCTATTTAAAGCTGCCAAAATGTATGGAATTGTTCATTAAAATGGGTACTCTTTTTTTTTTTTTTTTTGCCGTACGCGGGCCTTTCACTGTTGTGGCCTCTCCCATTGCGGAGCACAGGCTGCGTACACACAGGCTCAGCGGCCATGGCCCACTGGCCCAGCTGCTCTGCAGCTTGTGGGATCCTCCTGGACCGGGGCACGAACCCGCGTCCCCCGCATCGGCAGGCAGACTCTCAACCACTGCGCCACCAGCAAAGCCCCCAGTACATTTTATTTTATGTAAATTATACTTCCATAAAGTTAATATAAAAAAGTGGGATATAAATTTCTATCTCAAAGTTACTGTGTGATTAAATGAGAACATGTATATAAATAAGCCTAACTCTCTATAAAATATATGCTCAATAAGTTAGTCATAGCAATTTTATCAGTCATCTTTTAATAAACTAAAATCAGCCTCAAAGCCAGATTTTATACATATATAGTTAGCCTATAACTAAGCTGACTTCTGACTTTACAAATTTTTAATAATGTTAGTTGCTATTATTAAAAATTATTCCAACATTCCATGAATTCCAAGAAGAAATATTCTGAAATACCAGGACAAAGGAATCCTCAAAATCTAAGGGAGAGTTAATGTCTAATCCACAAAATTAGCACTTCTTACTTGACTTTCAATGATCATTTTTTAGAACATTCACTAAATCAAAGGTGACCTGCCTCCCTAATTAGCCTCTAAAAATACCTTGAATGCTAGATAATAATAATCTTTAAGTAAATGAATCTTTTGAAAAGATAAAAATAAAGTAAAATGAAATATACTACCAAGAAAAATTATAATGCCTCTTGGCATGATGCCAAACTAAATCCCTGGACTTCTGTGTCCAAATTTTTACTTAGCCCAACTGTTACAAGTCCTAGTAAAATTGGTTCAATCCTCCTCTCCTTGCAGGTGATCTGGAGTCCCAGCCAAGGAGCTTCACAGAGAGCACAGCCATCAGAGCAGCAGGTTGGCAGGTGCCAATGAAGAACCAAATACGTCACAGAACAGTCGGCCATTTTACTATTGCCTTGGTCCGTCCTACTGAAGACTAAACAGTGCGAACAAAAGTAGAAAGGGGGGGGCTTCGCTGGTGGTGCAGTGGTTAAGAATCCGCCTGCCAATGCAGGGGACATGGGCTGAAGCCCTGGTCCAGGAAGATCCCACATGCCACAGAGCAACTAAGCCCATGCACCACTACTGAGCCTGCACTCTACAGCCTGCGAGCCACAACTACTGAGCCTGAGTGCCACAACTACTGAAGCCCACGAGCCACAACTACTGAAGCCCACGCGCCTAGAGCCCATGCTCTGCAACAAGAGAAGCCACCGCAATGAGAAGCTCGCGCACCGCAACAAAGAGTAGCTCCCGCTCTCCACAACTAGAGAAAGCCTGTGCACAGCAACGAAGACTCAATACAGCCAATAAATAAATAAATAAATAAAATAAAAAGTAGAAAAAGGAAAGACAGGATGTTTGAGAAGTACAACAAGCAAATTACTTGTATATAGGCTTTTTTTTTAGAGAGAGACAGAGTAGTTTAATATGATTGTTTCCAAACATGGCAGCAGCACCTAAGAATTTTTTTTGTTTTTTTTTAATGCAGATACCTTGGAAACATCACAGGAAATTCAGATTCTGTAGGTCCAGACTGGGGTCTGGGAATAAAATAAGGTTGTTGGACTCTCCTTAAGGCCCTCCTCCAATTTTCCAATGTTATGATCCTGAAAGGCAGACTAATAATTAAAACCACTTTTTCCTTCACCCTCATTCTCTATGGGTTGCCATCTGCTGTCACAGGAAGCCAAGAAAGGTCAAAGACCCGACTGAAAACAAAGCAAAGATAAACCACTGGTACAGGGGATTCATACAAGAGAGGAATTTAGGGAAACTGATTGGAGGGATGTAAAAGCCCTAGGAAAGGCAAGTGTTGGAGAATGGCAGAAAATAAATGAACTGAACTTCATTATATTACATGTTGCATTTCCTGTCTCAGGGATTGTGAGCATCTAACACTTGGCTATTTCTTTTCCCCTCTTGTTTTAAAGTGAAAGTCTTAAAGAAAAGAAGAAAATTATGAGAGTATTTTTGTTTGTACTTTATTCTATTGAAGAAGGACATTAAGGGAGTTAATATAAGGCTAAATATTGAATGCATAAATATTGCTCTATAATGCTATTCACTTTAGTAATTCAGTGAAAGATGAATCCATCCATCCTCTAGATCTTATCTAAGGAGTTGTGTTTCAGCTCCTCAAAAGCAAAGGTAGAGTCATATGGCTCCTTCAGGATGTAGGCCTCTAACGTAAGTTGCAAATACAAATATTTTGAGGGTATGTTTGCTCTTTGCTAAAAGCTCTAAATTTTTTGCATGAAGATTCTAAAATTCCAAAATTTTTACTTTTTAATGAAATTCATTGTTTTACGGGAGAAACCTTTGAGGTCCCAGAAATTGTTCCATTTCGCCTGACTCATAATATGGTTAACGGAATGGGTCCTATGGAAACAGAATGTCTTTTCTGAAGAGCTTGTGAAGTTACAATGAGGCTGATGCGAGATCAGAGAGAACCTTTAATGAGGTAATCATCTATATTTTGTAAACAATTTAATAGTAACTTTGAATGTGATTATTGGTTTCTAGGTTGTTTTCTTTACATAGAAGCTACTTTGCTGAGTCTGCGAGCCACAACTACTGAAGCCCACGCGCCTAGAGCCCGTGCTCCGCAACAAGAGAAGCCACCGCAATGAGAAGCCCATGCACCGCAACGAAGAGTAGCCCCCGCTCGCCGCCAAGTAGAGAAAGCCCGCGCGCAGCAACGAAGACCCAACGCAGCCAAAAATAAATAAATTAATAAAATTTTTTTAAAAAGACCGAATTGTATGGTATGTAAAATATATCTTAATAAAAGCTACTATTAAAAAAAATCTACTTCAACCAGTACAGTGTATATAGGCTTTTGACTTGGACTGTCGTCAGCTGAGCTCCACCGAGGGGGCCCAAGGTGAGGCTGGAAGGGCAGACTGTGACAGCCTCGAATGCTAGGCTGTGGGATTCGGTTGCTAAAATACTGAAGGGAAGGGCGAAAAGGTTAAAGCAGAAAGATTACTCGGTTAACATTTTCCTAACAGATTATTTATTTTAAACAATACAAGAAATTTTTCATAAAATAACACTGTCATCCCAACAAAACTGCCAACAGCTACAGCCACGGCAGCCAACCTTTGGACCTACACCAAAGTTCAGACTATAAGGTATAAGAACAAACCAAGCAAAGCGCAAAATTCTTACAGATAAGATTAAATCAATAGAACCTTAATATCTCTTTCAGATGATGCAACAAACTTCTCCAAAACACCATTGGGACCTTCTGGTGCCAGCAGTTTGGGGTTTAGTTTATGTTTGACGGCCATCAGGCAAAGCCCTTGAGTGTCTCTACACACCGCCACATAAGTGAAAAAGACAAAGAGCAGAGAAAAAGAGCTTTCTGAGTTTACTATGCTGGTTGGCTAAGACAAAGTAATATATAATAGACCTGAGATGCAAGCAGCACTGTGTCAATGCACACACACACACACACGCACACACACACACCCACACACACACACACACACACACACACAGCAGCCAAACCACTTGAGATAGGATAAAAATGAAGTCAAATTTCAAGATTCAGTAAAGCACAAGTTCTGGAACACTATTTACAATTCGTCTATAAAAATCTTTGTGTATATTTGACCACTGTTTAATTAAATGATACATTCCATTTAAATAGCAGTTCTGAGATTGGTTTCCTTTTGTTGTAATCATTCTCCAAAAAATACACATTTAAATTTAGTGACATAGTATCGAAGCCTTGGAAATGCTTCGATTTTATACTGCTCCTCTGAAGACAAGGAGACATAACATATTATTCAAATGATAATCTTTTTTTTTTTCCACTTTTTCCTCTGAAAAAAAGGCTTTTACTCTGGGAAAGTCTTTCAACTTCAAAACCTTCGGAGATAATTTTTTGGCATGACTTCTTGACTCTGTCACAAATGGCTTTGAAATATTCATCATTCCTCTCAGATGATAAACAATGGCACTGCTTCTATTGCTAAAGACAAAGGGAAAATGCCTCTAGTTTCACGTGGAATCTCTTTAGAAAGATCTCCTGAAACACTGTAATAGATACCTCTCTGGGTACCTGCCCAGCCCATGCTCACTTGTATTAAAATGGCCTCTAGTAACCATGATAATACATGGACCAGAGCTCTTGGCTATATGACTGGACCCCAAGTGGACACCCAGCCCAAGATGCCAAACAGACCCTCTCACTCGAAGACCACAGACTGTCTCTCGTGGCCTTGAACTTAGCCACCATGTCCTAGGGGGCTCAGGAAGCCATTTCTGCTCTACATGAGGAGAAACAGAAATCTGGGGGAAAAAGAATAAAGTGAATATGGTGACAAGAAAATATGTTTCAGGAGAAAGACAAAGACATACAAGAACACAGATGCTGACCAGCTACTATTGTGTCTGCCATCCTTCCAGTCCCTATGAGGCCTGGCTATACTTCCTGCCCTTGGGCACCATGGAGTTCACTTAATTCCTTATAAAGACAAACAAACTCTTTATTTATGTTTGTTCCAATGGGTTTCTTATAACCAAACAGTCCCTGATTAAAATAAATTGTTAGTATGAAAAATAGAAATTTTAAACAAAAGATAATTTCAAATTTGAAACCAGTGTTAGGAAACCATTTGATTTCGGCCACAGATTTGCTTGATATAACTTAAAATATTTCAATTATTTCTCTTTATAGTTACGTAATAGTGTTATTGTAAAATTGAGACTATTTCAGAGTTCTGTCACTTCCTCATCAAACCTCTTCATTATCATATCCAAAGAATGAACATGGTCCATTCATTCCACAAACACAAATACCCCTCTAAATACCAGGCAATAAGGTACAGGTTAGAAATAAAATATGAGCAAAACAGCTTCACACCCGCCCTATTTAAATAGGACACAAAAAAACACAAACACAATAATTGCTTCAAGAGTTAAGTGCTATAGCACGTGACTATTTTTACAAATATGCATTTATAAAAATCTCGCTGATCTTCCTCTGTGAATTTTGCTGTAATGGGCATATTTTCACTCATTTTAGTGGCACCATCCTAGATTTTAACATTTGTTTTATTTCAGTCAATTTGATCACTGATGACTCACTTTTCCAATCTTCTTTAAGTAAGTGCCAGTTGTCTCTTCTACAATCATGAAATTCAAGGACTTTTTTTTTTATTAATTTTTATTGGAGTATGGTTGCTTTACGAGGTTGTGTTAGAAGGACTTCTCTTTATCAGATATCCTTTGATATTTTCCATGAGAATCTTACACAGATTGGCAATGCTTTTAATGCCCAACAGTTTTCTCCTCACATTGAAAAGAGCTGAGGAGACAATAACGTCATTCCTAATGTGCTGTAATCTTCTGGTCTTTTTTACTTCAGTTATTTCATTTTACACATGGGTAATTCTGTAGGAATAAATTCATGAATTCATGAGTAGAAATGTGCCCTCTCCTTTGTCTTTCATTCTCACTATCATTAACTGCAAAATTTATAGAAGAACTGTTTCCTAGTATATAAAATATCTCAAAATATAAAATTTGGTTACATAATATTGTCATTAATCTGCTTGGAGAAGGCAGAGTAAAATATATAAGACAAAACAGAAACAGACTCCAAATCTGCAAAGTACTGTATGTCCTTCCTGTTTTCTGAATTGTTAAGAGCAATGTTCCAATTACAAATTCCTTGTACAATAAATAACTTCTAAAGATTGAATTTCTGTTGGCAAAAGACTGATATAAGTAACAGAATGTCACATTCTTATTTTTCCAATTCAATAAACTTTTGTAAATACAGTTTCCATAATCAATTGTCTTTTCCTTTTATTTGGCTATGCGCTGCTTAAGGTTAGGAGTCTGACTCACCTTAATGTGCAAGAATCTCAGTATATAAAGTTCATCTATTAATTATTATAGAGCATTCTACAGGCTAAATTAAGTCTCTGGCATATGATGATATCAAGCAATAACTTAATAGGACATAACTACAAGATATGGTAAATACCAGTCCAAATACCCTTATCACCAATGTTATAAAAGCTTACAGTAGTGAGAGGATACAGGATACCAGTAAATGCTTCCTAACATAAACTCATACAGCTAGAAAGATCTTTGTGAAGTCCCATTACTTCTGGCTCAAGACTGTGGACTGACTACAAACATTTATTTCCTCTCTCTCCTAAGACCCACCCTCTCATTAAATGATAGTGGAGGAACAGAAAGATAAAAATCAAAAACAACAGGAGAGCGAAGAGGAAGGGACAACAGTAGCAACATTTCCACAAATTCCTAGAAGACAGAATGCAGACGGAAGAGTAGTACTTGAAGAGATAGGGCAGAGAAAGCGTTAGTTGCAATAATGAGAGGAAGAGGCTACTGATGAGGAGGAAGCCATCTGTCCTAGTAAAGCCATAAAAACCTGTAGTCATCCGGTGTAAGGAGAGGCAAGAATGAGACAAGGAGCTAAGAACAGGGAGACTGACTAAAAGCTCCACAGGCAATAATCTATATACCCATCTCCCAAAAATGGCATGGTGGCCAGATATGTATCCCCAGGAAAAAAATATAGAAGACTTTCTTAAAAAACAGAATAAACTATTTGGGGGAGAGCTAGAACAGCTGAACTCCAAATATGACACATAGGGGTGCTCATATTAACAGCCTGCCCACCATTAACCCACATACTCAATTAAGTCCTGCCTATACTGAAGTCCCAATCAGAGTTTTATCATGTTTTAAATATAAATGGACAACCAAAACCCATCTTTTATTTGAGGAAAGGCTATAGAATAACAGAAGTTAAAAAAAAAAGGATGATAAAAATATAATCCCGGGGGAAAATCAAAATAGTTCAGAAAACAGAAAAAAAAACTATATCCTTCGAAAACTTTTAAGATATTACATTCATAAAATAAGAACAAGATGTTGCAAAAGAGAAACAGAGCTCTTAGAGCTCTTAAAAATTAAGATACCTGGGCTTCCCTGGTGGCGCGGGGGTTAAGAATCCGCCTGCCAATGCAGGGGACATGGGTTCGAGCCCTGGTCCGGGAAGATCCCACGTGCCGTGCAGCAACTAAGCCTGTGTGCCACAACTACTGAGCCTGCGCTCTAAAGCCCACATGCCATAACTACTGAGCCCATGTGCCACAACTACTGAAGCCCATGCGCCCAGAGCCTGTGCTCAGCAACAAGAGAAGCCACTGCAATGAGAAGCCCATGCACCGCAACAAAGAGTAGCCCCCGCTCACCACAACTAGAGAAAGCTCAAGCACAGCAACGAAGACCCAATGCAGCCAAAAATAAATAAATAAATAAATTTATTAAAAAAGAAAATTAAGATACCTAATTATGACTGTGGTAATAAAAAATTATCAGAGGAGCTACAGGAAAGGTGGAAGGATGGAGGGAGGAGTGGAATCTGAGCAAGTTGTTTGAGACTGTGGTCCAGCAAAATAACAAGGTAACCTGTTTACCAAGACATAATTCTAAAAACACAGAATTTTCAATACACAGATTCTACACAAGGTCAAATCCAAGAGAATAATAAAGGTAAATCCCATAGTGATAACTGCAGGAGCAGGCCTGCAGAGTAATCATTCAAGCAATTTGTGGACAAAGCACAGATGGCAACTGTAGATTTAGAACAGACAGTAAATTATCACCCTTGACAATGCAAAAGGAAAATAACAGAAGACAGAAGTTGGGAGGTGAGGAAGAGGAATGGAAGGAAGGTCAGAGGCTAATATCTTCATCTTATAAAGTGAGGAGCCAAAATACACCATCTATGGTTAACGGGAAACAAAATAAAAGCATACTAAGTGGTCATGATTACTGCACAGAGATTTTGCTTAAGTAATAACAGTGATAACTGTGTGCCAGGCACTTACTAAGAACTTTTAGGAGCTGTTCACTTAACTACACAATACAATGTTTTAAATGATCCTTTAAAAGAAAAGAAAAGAAAAAATTTGAAGCTACAGGGTAACCAACACAGGAACCAATAGTGGTGGTAAAATTACACTACAGAGGAGAAGAGAGAGATAAAGGGTGCAGTGAAAATACCTTATGCATCAGAGCAGAAAATCAAAAGATAGTAATATCTAAAATTGATAAGCCAAGAAATAGAGGCATAAGCATATTACTTAGATATGTGGCGATCATCCCCAGGAGAACTAAACACTGAAACAATTTTTTTTTAATATTTTAAGTGGTTCCCTTGAGAAAGAGGACTAGCGTTGGGGAGAAATGGAACAGAGGACTACTGTTTTCATGTATTAAAAAATGTTTGAATTATTTACATTTTTAGTAAATGCGAATGATTTACTTTGATCATTTTCTTAAAATTTAGTCAAAAATATTTTTCCCCAAAAAAAGTAGCAACCTAGTCTGTCCTACTACCTCAGACAGGTGAAATTCTTTTGTATTTTAATGGTTTCCAGAGAATGATCTAACAATGAAAGGTTAGCAAGTCAGCACGTCACAAATTTTTTGGTTCACGTTGCATTTGGTAAATTAATATAAAGTGATTCTGCGAATACTAAGATGTGGCCTTTCCTAGCCTATAGTGGTCTGAAAGACACTGCTTACCCATCTGTCCCACCTTCAACATCTTTGTTCTTTATTCCTCTGTATAAGAATTGAGAGACTTTCATACCCCATTCACTAGTACAGTTTCAAGAAAGAAAATTCCTGATGAGATTATTGATACTAACCAACCAAAGCTATCATCATTTCCACACAAGGCTAGAGCTTCAGTACTGGTAATTATGGCAGAGAAGAGCTGATGCAACCTAGGCAGATGCTGTAGATGGTGGACTAAATCCTACAGTAAGTCTTGCATACTATTCATGGAGGTCACAAACCAGTGGTTCAAGAGCTCAAGCCAGCCCACACACACATCGGTTTGGCCTGCATAATGCTGGCCCACATTGTAATTTTGAAGAAGTGGCCTACATCTAAAACTGAGAATTCAAATAAAAATTCAGATTTCTGCCTTTTCTCAATAAATCAGTAAGGGCAACCCCTCGAAACTGGGTAGGAGTGCCCCCAATTTGCCACACCTAGCCTGCTTCCCTCATTCATGTTACCAGTCTGGCCTTGTAGCCATTTGTATTTCTGACCTTTGCTATAAAAGATAAAACGTGTGCATGCCCACTTGACCACAACTTACTCCCTGCCAACTGCCTTACTTTGTTTTTGTTTGTTTTGTTAACATCTTTTTTGGAATATAATTGCTTTACAATGGTGTGTTAGTTTCTGCCTTACAATGGTGTGTTAGTTTCTGCTTTATAACTAAGTGAATCAGCTATACATATACATATACCCCCATATCTCTTCTCTCTTGGGTCTCCCTCCCTCCCACCCTCCCTATCCCACCCCTCTAGGTGGTCACAAAGCACCGAGCTGATCTCCCTGTGCTATGCGGCTGCTCCCCACTAGTTATCGATTTTATATTTGGTAGTGTATATATGTCCATGCCACTCTCTCACTTTGTCCCAGCTTACCCTTCCCCCTCCCCCTATACTCAAGTCCATTCTCTAGTAGGTCTGCGTCTTTATTCCCGTCTTGCCCCTAGGTGCTTCATCACCATTTTTTTTTTTTTAAGATTCCATATATATGTGTTAGCATACGGTATTTGTTTTTCTCTTTCTGACTTACTTCACTCTGTAGGACAGGCTCTAAGTCCATCCACCTCACTACAAATAACTCAATTTCGTTTCTTTTTATGGCTGAGTAATATTGCATTGTATTTATGTGCCACATCTTCTTTATCCATTCATCTGTCGATGGACACTTAGGTTGTTTCCATGTCCTGGCTATTGTAAATAGAGCTGCAATGAACATTGTGGTACATGACTCTTTTTGAATTATGGTTTTCTCCGGGTATATGCCCAGGAGTGGGATTGCTGGGTCGTATGGTAGTTCTATTTTTAGTTTTCTAAGGAACCTCCATACTGTTCTCCATAGTGGCTGCACCAATTTACATTCCCACCAACAGTGCAAGAGGGTTCCCTTTTCTCCACACCCTATCCAGCATTTATTGTTTGTAGATTTTTTGATGACGGCCATTCTGACCGGTGTGAGATGATATATCTCAATGTAGTTTTGATTTGCGTTTCTCTAATGATTAATGATGTTGAGCATTCTTTCATGTGTTTGTTGGCAATCTGTTTATCTTCTTTGGAGAAATGTCTATTTAGGTCTTCTGCCCATTTTTGGATTGGGTTGTCTGTTTTTTTGATATTGAGCTGCATGCCTTATTTTGACTAGAACTAGGACTGAAAGACAAATTTTCAAAAAGTGGTAAATCCTTCTGATCAGTATCTTAGGAGATAACACCTAAAAGCCAGAAATAAAAACTAAAGCACAAAATCTAATAGCTAGCACTGTAATCTACATTTTTCAGTAGAAGAGTCATCATTTACTTACATTTTAATGTCTCTCCAGCATATGGTATGTGCAATTTAAATCGGTCACAGTTGGGTCCAGGAGTCAATGACGTGCAGCTTTAAAAAAAAGAAAGAGAAGAAAAGAGTTTCTTAAAATCCCGCATATTTACAATATTTAATAAGTTAATAAAAAGTGATCCTTAAAGGCAAACGATTAAAACACTGGCTTATAGAACAAAATAAAAGCCCTTAATGGTCATGGAGGCCAAGACACAGCAAGACTTGCACTCAAACAAATAATTCATTTATCCCACAATAAAACCTATATGCCTTCTAACAATAAATACCAACACTGCTCCAACTATTTCTCTCAAAGAAGTGTATCTCAACTTTGAAAACAGGTATATGATCCAAAACAGGTCTGGAGTCTTTGATGCCAAGAGCTGTAAAAGAAGAGTAGTTTTATGGTCATATTTTAAATATAGACTCTTAGTTTTCACTCAGTTAGTACTAAAAAGAGCCCACTTGTGGTCTTTTTCTGGTACCAGATGGTTTTCTCTCTTTTCCCGAAAATAAGGCGCTTCCTCTAGATTTGGCACCCCATAACTTACATCTGTAGCAGAGCACAATGCACTGCACTCAGTTTCAGATAAAATGCAAATCTAAAAGGGGGGTGAGTTAGTCACCCAGGTCTCAACAGCTTGTTTTTTTTTTTAATCTATTACTTCACAAAGTTATACAATACTCGTTGTTCTTTACAGAGATTTACTTTGTAAGATATCTCTCATAATCTTCTGAGTCATAACTTCAACTGCATAACAGCAGTATTGGCTTCATAAATTAATAAAATATTAATATGAAGTCAGTTAAGGAAGTTGTATGTCTTCATTTAGTCAAAAAAAAAGCAAGGTTTTTAATTTGTAAAGAAGGCTAATTTTCATTCATAATTCCAAAACTGCCTATGAAACATTTCTGAAAAAGAACCTACAAAAGGAGTTTAAGGAATGGAAGCATTGTTAGAACAAATGTACAACTTTCCGAGATGGCCACTTTGAAGGGCAACAGTCATTTGAAACTAAATTTGAGAAGTGCTGGCTCGAAGAAAAACTCAGATCTCAGATTAACTATTATTTTTTCCCAAAACTATCTGAATGTGAAAGAGAAAAGAAGCAGACAGAAACTTTAATGTATTTAACATAAATCACTAGGTTGATTATTCCTCTTTACCTTTAGGGGCCAATAAAAATATTAGTTTATAAACTAAACAAAATTGCACTAGTCATTGCAGAGTAATCTAATGTTTTACAGGTTTTAAGAACACAGTCTCCTTTACCTTTCAATATAAAAAATTCTTCAGGGCACATTTTATTAAAGGTACTAAAATATTTCTCTTATAGTATAATCTTTTCTAGCCCACCACATACTAGTTCTTTGAAAACACTTATGGAAACCACATAAATTTTCGCATTATAAAATACAAAGGGACAGAAATGACCCTATAAGCAACACTAAGAATTTTTTCCCTTATATTCAACCAGCAATGTTTTTAAATGATTTTTTTTTAAAATATTCAATCAAGTGTCTTTTGGGGTCTTGAAGATCATCAAATTACCTACATGGCTTAATGACTGAAGTTATTAATAGCACAGGAAATCCTCAGGATTAATCTGATTCTGGTTTGTTTGAATAACTCATCCTTCTTCAATGTGAATTAAGTTTCTAAATTCTTACATTCACGGTGGGGCCACACTTTATATCATTCACTTTATGCCTTAACCACGACTAGGGAAGTGTTTTTGTGCTCTGCCTCTTCACCTTCCTCCCTTCCTACTTGAAGGGCTGGTTCCAGCCACCTCAGGGTGTAGAAAAATACATTCCTCCACCTGCGTGATTCACTCACTGATTCTTTTCACTTAGATAAGATATATTGAACATTGTTCTATGTGTTAGGAATACAGCGTGGACAAGACAGACAAGAGCTACAGTCTCACAATAATTAAATTCTAGCGAGGGACGGAGATCTAGCAAGGGATGGAGATATAGCGAGGGACGGAGAAACGATAAAAAAAAGAGACAAACACACAAAGATGGTTTAAGATTGCTAAATGTGATGAAGAAAATAAAACAGCGAGCTGCAATAAAACGGGAGCCACATTACATTGGAAGACTGGGGAAGACCCCTGGAGGAGGTGAAATCCGAAACCTGAATAACGCGAAGGGGCCAACCATGAAAGCTCTGGGGAAGAGCG
>NW_006798707.1:1812899-1820240 GCF_000442215.2 Lipotes vexillifer | reverse complement strand
GAAGAGCGTTTCAGCCAGAGGAAACAGCTGGTGCAAAGGCGTGAAGGCAGGAACAAGTTTGATATTTCTGGGGGAAGGAATCTTGCTAAGTCTGGGCAATGCGGCTAGAGCAGAGTGACTGAGAGAGAAAACAGCAAAAGATTAGGACAAGAGATTAAGCAAGGGACAGACCACGCAGAGCCTTGGAAGTGGTGGCAGTTGATTCAGGTTTTACTCTAAGCACAAAGGAAGGTTTTAGGAAGAGTAATATTATCTGATTCTAAGCTTTTAAAAGATTACCCATTATACTGTATGGAAAAGGGAACTGTAAAGAGGCAAAACGGAAACGAGGAGACCAGAAACAAGTCCATTTCAGGCCAAGAATGATGCTAGGTACTTGGACGAGGGAAACAGCAGTGGCAAGGGAGACCAGAAGATTTATTCAACAGGGACAACTAGCAGAGAAGCTCACCTTTAGGGAGAAGGGAAGTCAAGAGCTGAAAGTGTGAGACAACAGCCAAGTCTCACATGGACACAGAGGCAGATCCATGGGTGGGCCAGCCAATCTATATAGGCCACTAATACAGCACGAAAAAGAAGAAAAGATAGAAGAAAAACTCACCTTAGAAGAGTCCTGTTGTTGGAAAGATCACTTACTTGAAGTGGGGATGGTGTCAGGGGTTATACTCCTCAAACAGGAGTATAAACAGGTTATGTCACTAATCTCCAGTGAACTGTAGGGCTTCTGTTTTGCTGAGAGGTATACACAAATTTGGGGCCAAGAACTGAACTGTTCAAGGGAACAGAGGCAAGAAAGGCTAAGCTGGTCTCTCTCTCCTAAAAAGTAGTCAGCTTCTCATCCAATTAAATACTGAGAAAATTATTTAAAATATCTTGTTATGCTCTGTCTTTCATATTACCTAGGATAAATAGCTTTATGGGAAACAAACCAATGTCATGTTACCTAAAGGACCTTATAAGATTAAACTGTTTCCCCTTTTTTAATTACCTCTGTCTCAAACTGGTTTTGGATGGACTTCCCTGGTGGCGCAGTGGTTAAGAATCCACCTGCCAATGTAGGAGACACGGGTTCGAACCCTGGTCCGGGAAGATCCCACATGCCACGGAGCAACAAAGCCCGTGTGCCACAACTACTGAAGCCCAAGAGCCTAGAGCCCGTGCTCTGCGACAAGAGAAGCCACCACAATGAGAAGCCCACGCATGCCTAGAGCCCCTGCTCCACAATGAGAGAAGCCACCACAATGAGAAGACCGCACACCGCGACGAAGAGTGGCCCCCACTTGCCGCAACTAGGGAAAGCCCGCGAGCAGCAATGAAGACCCAATGCAGCCAAAAGTAAATAAATAAAATTTAAAAATTTATTAAAAAACATAAAAAAATAAAATAAAATTGGTTTTGGTCATGTTATTTAATATACCATGAAATTTCAAATCACACTCAGAGTGTTTTTCTGTTAATCAAAAAAGGGCACGGGTTAAAAAATACTGAAAACCACATATGGATAGTATGGCTCCACGTACGGAAAAGATAGATCAATGTGTGTGTATGTCTATGTACATAACAGATTTCAAAAGGACCGTCACCAAAATGTAGCAGGATTTGGGGTGATTTTTAGAATGTTCTTCAACTACCTTTCTGCATTGTTTTGATTAATAATGAACATGAACTATTCTACAATTACATAAATATTTTAAAGCTAAATACATTCTTTTTATATTTGTCTCCGCAAACTTGGCTATGATGGCTTGATTTATCTTTTTCTTCTAAAGTGATTCACTGCTTTTCAAAAGGAAAGAAGGCAGGATGATCTACCTATAAAGAGTCTTCAGGTAAAGTATATGAAAGTCTTTATATTGTGATATCACAAAATGTCACATTTCTAACATTTATTATCTCTCAGTTTCTTATGTGGCAGGGTTTGGGAATGGCTTGGCAGGGCAGTTCTGGTGTAAGGCCTCCCATGAAGCTGCGGTCAAATGCAGTTACAGAGAACTATTACAGTGGGAAAGTTCATTCTCCTAGAAAGGCATTTTGTTACACAAGTATGAAAATGCTAGTAAATAAAAGCTACCAACTTCATTAAAATTATATTTGTATAATGGCAACTTGTCCTAACACACAGTTAGATCTAAGGTTTAAAAAACCAATATTCCAAACTGAGTATCTTTTAATAGTAAAATAATTTTTAAATGACTTAGAAATTGCTGACAATTTAAATATAATTTCAAATTTGTCTCTCAACTATATTTTTTTGTTTGTTTAATTTTTTTTTTTTTTTTTTTTTTTTCTCCCCAGCCACTCAGGTCCATCCCAAAGCATCCTGCGCTATATCCTTATTTCCTTTTTATTTTTTTTTTTTTTTTTTTTTTTGCCACGCCAAGCAGAGGCTTGTGCGATCTTAGTTCCATGATCAGGGATTGAACCCACGCCCTCAGCAGTGAAAGCACGGAGTCCTAACCACTAGACTGCCAGGGAATTCCCTCTCAACTATACTTCTTGAGTGCTTACTATAGGTCAGGCAGTGTGCTGTGCACTGGGAATATAGCAGTGACAAGAACAAAACACATATCTTGGCATCATAACATAAAAAGGATTTTTGGATGAACTATGCTCTAAAAATGTATCTTTCACTAAATTCTAATTACCTCAATATACTGGGGACTCAAGATTTTAAACTTTAACATGTGGCAGAACAAAGTGGGTTGAGTTCCCTTTTAAAAAGATTATGCAAGTGGGAATTCTCAAGTGGGGATTCAGATTAACAACAAATCAGGCAGTTTACTCTGGTTCTTTATTACAGAAATTGCAGCTAACCATTGGCATGTTGAAATGCTAAGCATAATAACCTTCTTATACTCTCATTCCTATGATCTCTTATTTTACATCTAATCACGACTCTCAATATTATTATTGATCTATTTTCTAATTGTGGTTTGTTTTTCCTACTAGATCTAAGATTCTTGGTGCCAAGAACTGCTTTACAGTTTTAAAAATGTCTTAGTACAGCATCTAGCACAGTGCTAAGCACCCAGCACTGATGAAATTTTACTGTATGATTGTAATCATCAGCTAAACTCAAAAACTGTCATTTTACAGATGACAACAGATTAGAAACCACTTCCACTTCTGGCCACACCTTAGTCTCCTGGGCCTAAGCATCTTTTCTTTTTTTTTTTTTAATTTTTATTTGTTTATTTTTGGCTGCGTCGGGTCTTCATTGCTGTGCGCGGGCTTCCTCTAGTTGTGGCAAGCAGGGGCTAATAATCTTCACTGCGGTGCGCGGGCTTCTCATTGCAGTGGCTTCTCTTGTTGTGGAGCACAGGCGCCAGGCGCGCGGGCTTCAGTAGCTGCGGCTCACGGGCTCTAGAGCGCAGGCTCAGTAGTTGTGGTGCATGGGCTTAGTTGCTCTGTGGCATGTGGGATCTTCCTGTACCAGGGATCAAACCTGTGTCCCCTGCACTGGCAGGCAGATTCTTATCCACTGCGCCCCCAGGGAAGCCCAAGCCTAAGCATCTTTAAATCATCTTTAAATCTCTAGAATCCAGCAGCACTGGTGTCCAGAACTTGGCTACTCCACCGACTATGTATGGAGATAAAGGTTTGCTGAATGAAAGGTTTGCATAAGACTTGATTCCCGGTCTAGTGCTCTTTTCCTGACAAAAACTGATGATTTAACTGGAATTGGGAAGGCACTCTCATCCTCACCTCTGAGAAAGCTGAAAGTATGACTATCTGTGGAAGGTCCTCCCTTTGAAGAGTTGTGCATGCAACTCAGAATTTAAACTTAAAGTCATTACCTAAAATTACTCTGTTTTCACAAGAAATAATAACAACAACAGCTAACATTTGTTGGGCATTTACTATGTGGCGAGCACTGTTCTAAGTTCTTTAATTAGATTAAACTACTTAAGCCCACGGCAACCTTCACAAATAGATGCTATTATTATCTCCATTTTACAGATGAGGAAACTGAGGCATACAAAAAACATGCAACTTGCTAGTAAGTGACAGAGCTGGGATCCAAGCCCAGGATGTCCAGCTCCAGGGCCCATTTTCTTAACCTCCAAACTAAATCATCTCTCAATAATTAAAGGGGAAACCATCAGACTTACTGGAAAATGTGAATTATAACTCTTTTCAACAAATGTGTTTTTATTAAGTACTTATAATAATGGAAAGTAAAAGCTGACAATAAGTTGCCAAAAAGGGTTCAACCATATGTGCTTTAATGAAAAGAAAATGATTTCTCAGGAATAAGAACGTATACATGTAAATCAATGATGCAAAAGAGGGAACAAGGCCCTTATAACTTGATTAAATAGGTGCTACAATGTTGACACTCTTGATTTATTCAGCAAACTCTTTAAATAAATAGTGAAACATAAATTTGGATTTGAATCCTCTTTAAATTATTACTTGTTCCTAATTACTGAGATCAAACTCAAATTAGTAGAGTTTCACTCTAAAGAGGAAAAGGTAGGCAATTTCACAACACTATATGATTTGAGTGACAACCAAGAATTAATCTTGATTAACAAAGTTATATGAAGATATTCTACAACATTTAAGACATCAGCATTTTTAAGGCAATGCAAAATATATGCTTTCTAGTTTAATGCTAAACCTATTATTTGACATACTTTCTGGAAAAAATAATGACAAACCATTTCTATTCATCAAGCCACCTAAAAAGAACAAAGTAGATGAGTCTAGGGTTCCTTCCCTGAGTCTACGTCAGTTTCCTTTACCCTGACTATTAATTCACCATTTGGCATGTTCTCCTACATAGCTTCCTGTTTTCTTGATAATGACGTTTGTGCTTAACCAACAATATTTAACAGCAGCTGAGAAGGAAGTCTTCAGCTTTGGCAACCTAAAATAACAGGTGAGTATAAAGAAAAAACAGGCTCAAAGACCAATAACTGCATTTTAAATAACTATTAAGTTATAAATTAGAGTGAATTATTGTTAGTTGATATTCAGCACATTTCCATTTTACAGAATTAATTTATTTTCTCTGAACTAAATCTAACATCAATAATTCCACTCGGACTAAATCAGTTTCAAAATTATCACAGTTTCTAGACTGAAATTCAGCAGTAAAGAAGCTAGAAGACGGAAGTAGGATATCTTAATAGCTATCTAAGTAATCTATAAAATGGGCATTTTATCTGTGAAGGCATCTGAACCTCTGATTCACAGAATCTTTCACCCTGAGTCTTGGAAGGGAATTATGGTCCATCTAAGTTTACTATATCAAAACCCACTAGGTCAAGTCTTAGGCCTTTCTACAAAAAGACACATGAATTAAAATTGGTAAAAGGAGGCAGCAAAATCACACTGAAGTAGATGTTTTAGATCAGGAGTCCCCAACCCCCAGGCTGCGGACCAGTACCGGTCTGCAGCCTGTTAGGAACAGGGCCTCACAGCAGGAGGTGAGCAGTGGGTGAGCAAGAGAAGCTTTATTTGCCGCTCCCCACGGCTTGCATTACTACCTGAACCATCCCCCCTCCCCCATCCATGGAAAAACTGTCTTCCATGAAACTTGTCCCTAGTGCCAAAAAGGTTGGGGACCGCTGTTTTAGATCATTATCCAGGAGAATGAAACTACCTACTTGATGACATATGATGTTCCTGATATACCAAATACATCTTCTACATCTCTAAAGCCTAAAATCTATTTCTGGGCCCTACTAGAAAGTGATAGATTTAATTCTTAGCATAGGAATCCAAAATGCCATTACCAGAATAAGTGAGTCAGCCCAGAATGTTTTAAAAATTATAAAATTAAAATATTCAAAAATATGTGTTTGCCAGTTCATGTGGCATCAACTGTTATTCTCAGTTTCCATGCTATATCTCCATTTATAAATGAGAGATTTCAACTCTACTTTAGAGTAGGGAGTATTTTTAAATCTTAGTAGGTGTTCTTATAGCAAAAATGTGGTTTAAATTGCAATATGATTTCAGTAGGAACGATGGGCTCAAATACTATTTTTAGCAGTTAACTAGGAGGGGGGGAATCCTTTAACTTTCTGAGATAGATGCTTAGCTCATTACTGTCTAACCTTTCTTCTTTTCTAATACGTGCATTTAATTCACTCTGCTAACAGAATAAAAAAGAAAATTAAGAGGATTATCTCAATAAGTGCAGGATAAGTGTTTGATAAAATTAAATATCCATTTATGATTTTTAAAACTCTTTGAAAACAAGGACCAAAAAAAGAAACTTCTGGGGCTTCCCTGGTGGCACAGTGGTTAAGAATACACCTGCCAATGCAGGGGACACGGGTTCGAGCCCTGGTCCGGGAAGATCCCACATGCTGTGGAGCAGCTAAGCCCGTGCGCCACAACTATTGAGCCTGTGCTCTAGAGCCTAAGAGCCACAACTACTGAGCCTGTGTGCCACAACTACTGAAGCCCGCATGCCTAGAGCCCATGCTCCTCAGCAAGAGAAGCCACTGCAATGAGGAGCCTGTGCACCGCAATGAAGAGTAGCTCCTGCTCGCTGCAACTAAAGAAAGCCCACGTGCAGCAACGAAGACCCAATGCAGACAAAAAATAAATTAATTAAATAAATAATTTTTTTAAAAAAAGAAACTTCCTTAATATGATAAAGGCCATCTACCAAAAACCTACAGCAACATCATACTTAGTAACAAAATGTTGAATTTTTCCCTTTGAGATAGAGAATCAGACAAGGATATCCTTTCTTACTACTTTTACTTAACACTGTACTGGAGGTCCTGGCTAGTACACAGTATGTAGCATGGAGAAATAAGGGTATAAATATTGGAAAGGAAGAAATAAAACTATACTTATTTGCACATAATATGACTGCATGTAGAAAGCTTTTAAAATCTTCATCTGCATCATTGGAAATAATATGTGAGCTCAGTAAAGTTGCTAGACAAAGAACATACAACAAAAACCAACTGTATACTGTATATGTACATCTATATACCATCAATAATCAGTTAAAAAATAAAAACTTTTAGAAAGATGCCATCGAAAATAACATCAAACAATCAAATACACAGAAACAAATGTCACAAAAGATGCACAAGAACACTATTTAGAAAGCTATTATTAAGAAGAAAATAAACAAAAAATGAACATAGATATCGTGTTAACAGATTAAAAGAAACATAATGACAAGATGATAGTTCTCCTTAGGTTGATCTGAAACCTGAAAGGCAGATTCTAAATGGAATGTTAAGAACCAAGAATAGACCAGATTCTCTTGAAGAAGAAAACTTGAGGGAATGATTTACAATAACCAAAAGGTGGAAGCAACCCAAGTATCCACTGACTGATGAATGGATAAACAAAATGTAGTAT
>NW_006798707.1:1780399-1807899 GCF_000442215.2 Lipotes vexillifer | reverse complement strand
AGAGTACGCAATTACTGTTAGGAGTATTCAAAAGCACAAACTGCAAAACCAGAAGTATGGAGAAGGAAAGTCTACCTCAAACACTGTATTCATTAAAGCCTTAATTTTGCTTGGGTAATAATTTTCAGAATTTAAAGCAAACAAGCAAAAAAAATCTTCAATTGACCCCCTCACCTCATTACTATGCCTTCTTTATTCCACAGACAAAAATTATCAGAGGGGTTCCCATCGTGCAGAGATTGAATCAGAGCAGTAAAATGATTTTCCCAGGTCCCAAGTCAAATCTAATGGAGCCCAGGATGCCCCTCATGTTACACAGCAGGACCCACAGGGGAACAAAGAGAAGAATATCAGCTGGAGGATGTAAGTGGTGGCAGAGCCGGAAAAGAACAGGAGCCATCAGAGAAAAGCAAGGAGGGGAAGCCTCTAGTCTAGACCAGAGGCTTTCACACCTTTCTGAAACACAGTAAGAAGCTTATATATCACCACTTTGTACCACCACTCACTACACACACATGCGCTGAGTATATATGTACATATACGGGTACGTGTGTATACACGAGTGTCTATGTGTCTATATATACAAATTGAAACAACGTTTTTCTGTAATACTTAGCTCTACTACATGAAATGCACTGATATTTTTTATTCAATTCTATCCTCTTTCATATTTTTTAATGTGGATAGAGACCCACTAAAATGATTTTATAACACACCAATGGGTTACAACCTGCCAATGGTTTGCAACACAAAGCTCTGTCCAATACAACCTCAGAGAATATAACGTCCAGAAAAATGAAGATAACAGTACTGTATTCCACACTGGTTAAGACCATCCCTCAAACACGTCATTCAGCTCTAGGTATTACACTTTGAGACGCAGAGAGACTAACTGGATCACATTCAGAAAAGCCAACAAGAATGGTAAAAGGACACAAATCACATGGTATGAGCAAAGGCTACGTGTCAGCCTGCAGAAGAGAAAAATACAAAACGTGACAGCTGTCTTAATTTATGTAAAGCACTGTCGCATGGAGGACTGATTGTTCCACGATGTGTCAAGATGCAGAAGTGACACAAAAGCACTTTCTAACACCACAGCTGCCCAGTAAGTGGCCTTGGGACTCACGGAGTTTCCCTGGGACTGGAGATACTCAGGCACAGCCTGGACAGGCGCTTAGCAGGGAAGCTAAGAAGGGGCTAATATATCACATGGTGGTTGTTAGAAGGGGCTAATATATCACATGGTGGTTGTTAGAAGGGGCTAATATATCACATGGTGGTTGTTAGGGTTTAATGCCTTCCGATCCTGAAATTCTGTTAACTCTAGACTAGATGAAGACAATGTTATACTATAACACGACTTAAAAAGCCAACACCAGTTCTTTATTAAGTTTTTATAAAGAAATGAATTCTACCATGAACTACATTAAACAACCTGAAATGGCAAATGTTGTCATTTTAACAAAAAACAATATAATAAAAATTGACTTAATGTGCCCAGCCCAGTAAATAAAAATCATCAGCTTCGACAGAAAAACTGAAATGCCACCCAAGTCACTGGCATAGTGTTAAGATGTTTATCAACTTAGAAAATATAAATCCATATATAGCTTTAACAAGCAAATAGCAAAAAATGTTTGATCTTTTTTTTTTTTTTTTTTTGGTGGGGGTGAGATGCCATGCCGCACAGCATATGGGATCTTAGTTCCCCCACCAGGGCTCAAACCCGCACCCCCTGCAGTGGAAGCGCAGAGTCCTAACCACTGGGCAGCCAGGGAAGTCCTAAAATGTCTGATCTTTAAAATGCACAGGAAGAAGTTTCCCCCAAAAAAGACTATATTGTAAACATTCTCTCCTTACTCAAAAGTCATGCTTCTTTGGTCTATATGTAGTATACATAAACAAAGTAATCATGCTCTGTCTGAATTTTTACTGAACCAACTAACTGAAAGTTTTGAGAGAAGTCTTCATTCTTATAACCTTCCACCATATTTGTTCTACTGTATTTGTTTCAAAAGAAAAAGAAACCAGTGTCTCAGATTATGCAATGTGTAGCTAGGAATTACTTATCACTAACGTACTACACTGTCTCACCCCTCAGACAGAATTCTCAAAAAGGCCAACTCCGGGACTGTCAGAATGTAGAAATCCTCTGAATAGTGACACTCAAAGTGGGGCCCATGGACCAGTACTAGACTATAAACTATTACTAATCCACGATGATACAAGCACAGATACTGAGAGTAAGAATTTAGAAACTTTTAGAGCAATTTATAAGAGTAGTTTTAATTTTGATGAATCTAATATAAAGAAGAATCTAATATAAATATTTCATTTTTCTAGTAATTCTTTCTTATTATATTTTAGAAAAGTATCAGTTGGTGACAGACTGGACTTTTTTTAAAACTCTAGTCCTTCACCAAAGACAGTTTGAGAAACAGTTATCTAAATATCCTTTAAATGCTGAAGGTCCTTGACCATAAAGATAAACTGCTTTACTTTGATGTCCCCCAATATCTCTATTCCCTTTGGTTTTCCCACTACAGTAACAAACACTATTTACTCCCTGCCAAGTGTTCCTTTGATAGCCCTGCTAAGTTGACAATAATATCAATATAGCTCCACTGCTTACAATTTGTCACTGGATTATCTATCTGCCTGCTCAGAATTCCTAACACTACTTTATTTGCTTCCAGATGCAGCTCCAACGTGTTCTTGGATTCATTGCTTTGAAGAAGATATTAACTAATTTGATGATCCAGTTTGGAGGGGTCACCCAATCTTATAATATGACTGCTGGCATAATCTGTGGCAGTAAGTCATAATTGTTTAGAAAGTCTAAGGATAGTATAGCTCAGCTCTAAATCCTAGGCCTCCACACCTAAAGTAGTGGCCTGCTGCGTCCTGAACTCATGATTAAAGACCTGATACCTCTGCAATTCTGCCAGTCTACCTGGACTCTCAATTCTCCATTTGAACTATTTGGTCCCCAGAATCCCTTCTGATTACACATTCTTTTATTTCTTACACAAATATGTACAAAGATGGATATAATAAATATATAGTAGTCCCCCCTTAAATGCAGTTTTCCTTTCCAAGATTTCAGTTACCAACGGTCGAAGTCTGAAAATATTACATGGGAAATTCCAGAAATAAACAGCTCATAAGTTTTAAGTTTCATGCCCTTTCTGAGATCTCGGGCTGTCCCATCAGGAATCCCCAGCCATGTCACAGTCTGTTCCTGACATCCAACTGCTGACATCATCAGGGCTCAGTGATCCAGGATCACCTGAAGCAGATGGTCCTCCTCCTGACCAACCATCAGGTCATTAGTAGCCTAACACTAAGTCACAATTCCTGTACCATTTACCTCACTTCACTTAATCATGTAGGCATTTGACCATCTCCCATCATCTTAAGAAGAAAAAGGGTACTTACAGTACAAGATATTTTGAAAGAGAGACCACAGTCACATAACTTTTTTACCGTATATTGTTATAATTGTTCTAGTTCATTACTGTTGCTGTTAATCTCTTACTGTGCCTAATTTATAAATTAAACTTTATCATAAGTATATATGGAGCTCAATACTATCTGTGGTTTCAAGCATCACTGGACGTTCTTGGAACATATCTCCCATGGATAAAGGGGGACTAGTGTATTTATAAAAACCTGCCAATAACAAACAACTCCTAAAGACATTTTTATTATCCAAAAATATAATCAATACTACTCTTAGGAAAAATTAAATAAATACACAGGGCTGTGCTATAAGAAATTATTCCAGAATGCCAATAGTTACATACTTTTAGTTAAAATTTGCAACATCACTTAAGCTTCCAACTGCTCAATAACTTGAATAATGGAAAAAAGCAAAAAAAATATGAAGGAGTCTGAGAATTTAGGTCAAAGAATGAATCAGTGACAGACAATAAAATAACTACATGTGTTTAACTTCTGCCCCAGTTCCAACTATGAAATTGTTTAGTCTTTAATTTGTAGACATCTACAAACTCTTGTCAAATTATCTACAACACTGAGAGCCAGCTCATTTGTAGTAACTTATTGCCTAGAGAATATTGTTATTTTAGACAGCTACTTTTTCTGAATGACTTCTAATACTGACCTCTTCCTGATGTTTAAGTTTTAGTCTCAACTGCCTAAGAAATTTCTGAAATCTATCCAGTAAATGGGTTTTCTTACTACCATATCTAAAGATGTTTCACAAATGTAGATGGCCAAAACACCTGTTTCACAGTACACTATATTAATAAGTGATTCCTATCTTTTTCTGGCCAATGCTTTCTTGAAAAATAAACAAACAATATCTGGTAGAGAAGACCTGGGATCCAGTCCTGTTCTCCACCACTTATCAGCTAAGTAACCCTGAATGAGTTACTTAATCTCTCTGAGACTTATGTCCTCACATGTTTTAAAAAAAATTTTAAAGGGATGATTATAAAAACATTTCTCACAGATTTACTGAGGGCAAAAAAGAGCCAATGGAAAAAGAGCTTTATACTATTCACAAATGCTAAATACATCTATTGCCCATTTCTTTATGGTAAAAAGATGATAGATAGGGAGACAGGGAGACAGACAGATAGATATTGTCTATTTAGAGCTCTGAATCCACTGCTGGCCATGGTCAGTATCCACTATCCAATTCACAGTAAAATAAATTTTATATTCTTTCCCAGGAATGCTATTGAAAGTTCTGTCGTTCCTACAATATAAAGTATATACTCACACAAAGAGTCCTGATGATAAACCTACACCAGGAAGGGCACAAAGTGACAAAGATGCTCTCTTTTGAATTTCATTCTTCCTCAAGTCCATTCCTTCAATCTTCTATCCCAATGTCTGTGTTTTCTCCTAATACTAATAAAAATTTCCCCTGATGCTGTCTCATCCCACTGGGCTCCGACAGCAGAAACTGTTTTTAAGCCAGATCTACCTTTTTTTAAATGAATTACACAAGTAAAAACCTTTCACTATAAAAAAAAAATTATAATGATATAGAAATCAAAGTACCAAGTATCCCTTCACGGCTCATACTCCTTCCCTCTCCCAAGTTAACCACTGAACTGAGGTTTTTAAATATCCTTCCAAACCTTCCTCCATACATTTAGATATACATATGTATACATCTATAGAAGACTTGTGTACACAGATACAGTCATACAATACCTGTTATACTGTAGATTGACACTTAACCTACTTGCCATTCAGTCCTGATCAACACTCCTCTAGTGGCCCTTTGGCAATACAGACAATACTTCCCAGTGGTGGGTCACTGAGATCATTCCACTCACAGCACAGTTTCTTAGAGCTTCAACAAGTATTTACTGAGTGCCTACTTTGTGCCACATACAGGGTATAAGGTCCTGAACAAAACAGGCATGGTGCCTGCCTTCATGGAACTAAAAGTCTGGCGTAAGACACAGCATTAAATAAATAATCAGCTGTGGGGCTTCCCTGGTGGCGCAGTGGTTGAGAGTCCGCCTGCCGATGCAGGGGATGCGGGTTCGTGCCCTGGTCCGGGAAGATCCCACATGCCGCGGAGTGGCTGGGCCTGTGAGCCGTGGCTGCTGAGCCTGCGCGTCCGGAGCCTGTGCTCCACAACGGGAGAGGCCACAACAGTGAGAGCTCTGCGTACCGCAAAAAAAAATAAAATAAAAAAATAATTAGCTGTGAACATAATTTCAAATGGCAGAAGTGCTAAAAGAAGGCGTTACAGGAGCAACCCAAATGGGAAAAGAATTTGAAAAAGAATAGATACAGGTATGTGTATCACTGAATCACTTTGCTGGACACCTGAGACTAACACCACATTGTTGATCAACTATACTCCAATATAAAATAAAAAGTTAAAAATAAAATAAGATGTTACAGGAGAACACAGCCAGGAACTCTAATTTAGATGGGGGCTAGGAGAGCCCTCTGAAGCGCTGAAAAAAATTACATTCAACCTAAATCTGAACCATTGTAGAAATCAGACAATTCATAACAGGAGGAGAAAGAATGATCCAGGAAAAGGAAGAGGGTGAGCAAAAGCCCCCACTGGAAAAGGGCTTGGGGCCTTCTGGTAACAAAGAGAAGGTCAGTGAACCTTTAGGGAAGTAAACGACGGGGAAAGCAACACAATATAAGGCTGAACAGGGGAGAGGTGCCCAATCACATGGCAAATCATTGAGCATCTGGAGATTTTATTCTAAGAGCAAAGGGAAGCCATTCAATAGCTCTGAATGAGTCACAAGATCTACTTTTGATTTTTAACTTACATTTATTAGATTTCCTGAAAATAATATAAATGGCTGCTAGGTAGAAAACAGATTAGAGAAGAGCTGGAACACTTATGAAGAGACTGGTTAGACAACAGTTGGTGGTGCTGACAGTGCAGATCGAGGAAAATGGCTGGACTGGAGGCCAAAGAGCCTCTGAGAGGAGCTGATGAGGCTAAAGAGACATGTGCATTTCAAGAAGTAATGATATCTTGAAGTCCAAGAAGTCCCAATCTTGATTGGGACAGGACTCTGTTTCAGCAGCTCACTTTGCTGAGGAGTCCCTCTCAATGGCTGCATGCTTGCCTCTGGTTTTCTTCACCCTTTCTTCTCTACAATCTTTTCCTGTCCCAATTTTATCTCCCCGTACTGTCCCTCTGCCTCCCTCCATCGCTTCTTTTTTCCCTCCATAACCTTCTCCCTTACTTAGATACAATATGAAACTGAAATAATTTTTAAATGTTTACTTAATGAATAGTTCTTAATTTAAAATCCAAAGGATTCAAACATGTATATATACATTCACCGAAAGATATGTACGAGAATGTTCACATCAGCACTATTCATGAAAGACAAACACTAAGAGCTACCCAAGTGCCCTCCATCAGCTGAAGAGATAAACTGCTGTGTTCAAATAATGGACTACTCCTTACTCAAGCAGGAGAATCAATATATCCACAACAATACAAAATCTCACAAACATAATGTTGAAAAAAAGAAGCCAGACACCAAACGGCACTTTGTGGAATATAAATTCTACTTACATGAAGTTTTTTTTTAAAAAAAAGGCAAAACTAACCTATGCTTTCAGAAGGCAGGACAGTAGTTATCCTTGCACGTGTGATGGGGGAGGAAGAGCACCAGGAGGATGCGTGAGGAGCTGGTAACGTGTTGTGCGGGTGCTCACTACACAAACGTGCTCAGTTTGTGTAAATTCACAGAGTTATATATGATTAGGTGTACTTTTCTGAATGTATTCTGTACTTCAAAAAAAGTTTTTTAAAATCAATGAGTTTAGACCTTTAATGTCCAGGGGAAGGGAGCAGTAGCAACAACTAACCACTTTTTTGATCCATGATGCCCTCTAACGACATTTTTGACCCCAGGAGACAGCTGTGATATAGCCCTGAACTTGGAACCACGAAATCTACTCTCAGATTCCCAGCCTTTTTTTTTTTTTTTTTTTTTTTTTGTGGTACGCGGACCTCTCACTGTTGTGGCCTCTCCTGTTGCGGAGCGCAGGCTCCGGACGCGCGGGCTCAGCGGCCATGGCTCACGGGCCCAGCCGCTCCGTGGCATGTGGAATCCTCCCAGACCGGGGCACGAACCCGTATCCCCTGCATCGGCAGGCGGACTCTCAACCACTGCACCACCAGGGAAACCCAGATTCCCAGCTTTATACTTATTGTTCTTCTACTGTGCCGTGTCCTACTCTAGGCACTGAGGACACAGCTGTGATGCCAGGTGAGACCCCTGCCTTCTTTGAGGCAGTATATGCTTGAAATTGGCAAGAAGCTGGATCCCGTAATGGAGAAAAACAGGGGAGACCTGCTTTTGATGGAATGGTCTAACTAGACAACCCTGAACAAGTCACTTAACTTATTTGAGTCTCTGTTACCTCATCTGCCTTAAGGGATTATTATAAGGATCAAATGTGATAGGATCTTTCAAAGCACTCATAATGATAGCATTATTAATGATAACAGCTCTTTATTACATTATTGTCCTTATTGCTCAATACAGAGTTGCTTGAGTTAACCAATGTCAGCCTGGTCTACACACTAATACAGTAACAATAACAAGGAATAATATTTTGGGGGCCGTTAATTCTCAATGAAGAGGTTTCTCCTGTGGGTAGAGAAGCAGCTGTATTGATAAACAGCTCTCCACTTCCTCTAGAGGGGTGCTAATGACACAAAGGCCTGACTCAATTTCAGCACAGCCTTCTCCAGCCTTTAAAGAAAAGCAAGCACAGAAAGACAGAGCTAAGAGAGGGGCAGGCTAGAGAAGTGATATCAGCTTCTCAGAGATCAAATTAACCAACCTAAGAACATATATGTAGTACCTTCATTTATTATCTGACCAGCACTTTCTTGGTACCACAATGAATCAAGGTCCATACTTAAAGGAGCTTAAGATATGGTATCAGAACTAAAACCAAACAAAGACAACAAATTTAGGGGAAAGCAAAAGGACTGAGCAATCAGAGACTCAGTATCAAATCCTGGTTCTGCCATGTAGCAGCTTGGGACCCTCACCTTGACCACTCAGGACTGCTTCCGTCCTTGTAACAAGAGGATGCCAACACCTACACCTTGTGCAGTGATGTTGCAGAAGGCAGTGCAGCTAATGTGCCTAGGACACGATGTGGTGTAGCAGCTACTATTACTGCTACCATCATCGTGATTATTTTATAGGCAGAATTCCACTAAAAGCCACTAGTATGCAGCCCAAAGTGTCTACACGTTGGTTCCCTCTATTCTTTCTGACTGCATTCCCTAAGTCCTACACGGAGCAGTATGTACTCAGATACATTTACACTATAAGGCTAAAAATACAGTATGAACATAAATCTATGTGCTTGCACAGACTGAAAAGGTGAAAAAGCCTCTGAGTTTTCAGAACCTCAGCTGCTTCTAAAACTATGAGGATGCTCTCCCTGCTACTTATTCTGGCTTAAATCTTGGGGCAGCCTCCTTTACAGAAGCTATTTTCATAAGAATTTACAGTCCAAGAATAAGTTCACAATTTCAGCACTGTTCTAGCTTTCCTCACAGTACTTAATTTAGTTTGCCTTCTCAGCCAAAGGCTCGAATCAAAGCATAAATTGAAGGAAAAAAAATAAACAATGGTGAAAGACTGATAGCCTTTTCTGTAAGGTCAGGAATAAGACAAGGATGCCTGCTTTCACCACTTCTATTCAAAATAGTACCGGAAGTCCTAACAAGAGAAATTAGGCAAGAAAGAGATATAAAAGGCATCCATATCGAAAAAGAAGAAATAGAAGTACCTCTGTTTACAGATGACACGATCTTACACGCAGAAAACGCTAAAGATTCCACCAGAAACAAACCCTTAGAACTAATAAACAAATTCACCAAAGTTTCAGGATACATAATTAACACACAAAATTCAGTGGCAGTTCCATATATTAACAATAAACAATTTGGAATGGAAATTACAAAAACAATCCCATTTACAACCAAATCAAAAAGAATAAAATACTTAGGAATAAACTTAACCAAGAAGGCAAAAGACTTGGACACTCAAAACTACAGAACATTGCTGAAAGAGATTAAAGAAGGCACAGGCAAATGGAAAGACATTCTGTGTTCACTGAAGACTGTTAAAATGTTGATATTACCCAAAGCAATCTACAGAGTCAATGAAATCTCTATCAAAAGCTCAATGAGGGCTTGCCTGGTGGCGCAGTGGTTGAGAGTCCGCCTGCCGATGCAGGGGACACGGGTTCGTGCCCCGGTCCGGGAAGATCCCACATGCCGCGGAGCGGCTGGGCCCGTGAGCCATGGCCGCTGAGCCCGCGCGTCCGGAACCTGTGCTCCGCAACGGGAGAGGCCACAACAGTGAGAGGCCCGCATACAGCAAAAAAAAAAAAAAAAAAAAAAAAAACCTCAAAGACATTTTTTGCAGAAATAGAAAAAGCCATCCTAAAATTCAAATGAAAGCTCAAGGGATTCCCTAATATCCAACACAATCCTAAAAAAGAAGAACAAAGTTGGAGGTCTCATACTTCCCAACTTCAAAACTTAATACAAAGCTACAGTATTCAAGAGTGTGGTACTGGCATAAAGACAGACATATAGACCAACTGAATAGAATACAGAGCCCAGAAATAAGCCCTCACATATATGATCAAATGATTTTCAACAACAATACCAAAAGCATGTAATGGCAAAAAGATTGTCTTTTCAACAAATAGTGTTGGGAAAACTGGATATCCATGTGCAAAAAAAAGTGAAGTTGAACCCTTATCTTACACCATACCCCAAAATTTTTAATTAAAAACTGAAAATGGATCAAAGACATAACCATAAGAGCTAAAATGATAAAGCTCTTAGAAGAAAACATAGGGGGAAAGCTTTATGACATTGGATTCAGCACTAATTTCTTGGACATGACACCAAAAGGACAGGCAACAAAAGAAAAAATAGATAAGCTAGATCTCATCAAAAGTAAAAACTCTGTGCATCAAAGGATACTGTGAACCGAGTGAAAAGGCAACCCATGGAATGGGAGAACGTATTCGCAAATCATATATCTGATAAGGAATTTGATATCCAGAATATATAAAGAAGTCCTACAACTAGAAAACATCAACAAAAAAATTTAAATAGGCAAAGGACTTGAATAGACATGTCTCCAAAGAAGATACACAAATGACCAATAAGCACATGAAAATATGCTCAACAACTTTAGGGAGATGCAAATCAAAACCATAATGAGATACCACTTCATATTCATTAGGATGACTATTATTTTTTTTAAAAATTAAAAACCAACATGTGTTGGTGAGGATATGAAAAAATTAGAACCCTTGTGCATTGCTGGTGGCAATGTAAAATGGGGCAGCCACTGTGGAAAACAGTATGGTGATATCTCAAAAAATTAAATGTAAAATTACCATATGATCCAGCAATTCCACTTCTGAGTATGTTCCTAAAAGAACTGAAAACGGACTCAGAAAGATGTTTGCACACCCGTGTTTATAGCAGCATTACTCACAATAGCCAAAAGGTGGAAGCAAGCTAAGTGTCCATCAATGGATGAATGGATAAACAAAATGTGGCATATACATGCAATGGAATATTATTCAGCCTTAAAAATGAAGACAATTTTGACACATGCTACAATGTGGATAAAACTTGAAGATATTATGCTAAGTGAAATAAGCCAGTTACAAAAAGACAAATTCTGTATAATTCCACTTATACGAGGTACTTAAGGTAGTAAGATTCATAGACAAAAAATAAAATGGTGATTGCCAAGGGCTGAGGGAAGGGAGGAATGGGGGTTATTGTTTAATGCGCAAGGAGTTTCAGTTTTGCAAGATTAAAAATGTTGTGGAGATGGATGGTGGTGATGGCTGCACAACACTGTGAATGTACTTAATGACACTGAACTATACACTTAAAAATGGTGAAAATGGTAAATTTGTGTTACGTATATTTTACCACATTAAAAACAAAGTATGTGCTAAGCCCGAAATTGAACCTCCATGTTAATAATTTACCGAACCACAAAAATTTTTAAATAATGCTTTTTAACTGAAAAAGTCTTAGGAGTCTACAGATGAAAAAAGCAGTTGTTCTGAGGGCATTATACCTACTTAACAGTAGAATATCAAGATGTTTCCCAAAACTTCCACTTGATTCCAGATCTCTTATCAATAAGTTGGCAAGAGCAAAGGCTGAGATAGAAACCTTTTCAGAAAACAAAAAGGATACGTTTTTCAAAAAGTCAAGAGAAGCAAGGTCAATGGGAAAAACAGCTTTCATAACATGCCATTAGAAAGATAACCAAATGACTCAGGAAATGTGGCCCTGGAAAGGAAAATTACGAAATTATTTCTCAAGACCATGGCACCAAAAAGCAAGATTATTCAAGCAACATGGAAGCTAAAAAGGGGGCTGTGTTACATGCGCATAAGGAGTCCTTTAACATATGACTGATGGCACAGGACAGTTAATTTGGAGCCCTGAAACAGATTTATGTACCTATCAACATGTATTAAAAGAGCCCCGCTTTAATCTTAAAGAATTTTGCAAATTTGTCATTCTAATTAAACAAAAACGAGTCAAAAAGTACTACCTTAAAATTGCACAGAATAGAGAGGACAAAAGATAACAGTAGGAATGATTTTTTTTGTTCTCTTTAATAATGCAAAGTAGAGCTAGGAACAGACTAAATTAATCTTATACCCCTTTCCTTTACACGTTAGACTGGCTACTTCCCTTCACCTCTTCCCCTTCCCCAACTTCCATACCAAGAGAAGTCACCCTGAAATTAAGTCACTGCAGGGCATGAAAAGCCCAAGACTGACATCTAAAACTCCGGACTCAGATCTATCCTAGCATTCACCACCCCAGGCTCTGTGTGAACACTGTGGAATCCTAGCAAAAGTTCCCAAGGCCAGTGACTGCAGGGTTCACTGAGCCAAGGCCAATACCACCACGCTGACTTTTCCCAGAAAATCCTAAGTACAAAATATCCACAACCCCACCCACCACTGCCCTCACTAGCTCTCCACCTTCCAACAGGGCTCCCTAATCGAGCCCGCACACCATCTTACCAGGCCTTGCCAGGCAGCCTTCTTCAACCCTCTGCTAAGAACTGCTGCATGTCTCTGCCCAAGACAAACAATGTTCAATCTCTAATAACTGTTGAAAACTGTCAGGTTCTATCTGCTGAAAAAAAAAAAAAGTTGATATCTCCACGCCCATTCATTCTTCAGCCTAATCAAATATGCCAAATTATATCCACCTGCAGGGTCTAAGTTAGCCACATTAACTTTTTCCTGTCTCCATAGATCTCCAAAAAGCAATGAACAGGATAGAAAGTTACCCTGGAAACAAAAGTCTCTGACTCTCCTGCCCTTTTCTGCTCTATGATTTCTGACCTTTGTAATATATGTGTGAGCTCCTTTTTTTTTTTTTTTTTTAAAGATTTAATTTTATATCTTTTTGGCTGCGTTGGGTCTCCGTTACTGCGAGGGCTTTCTCTAGTTGCGGAGAGCAGGGCTACTCTTCGTTGTGGTGCACGGGCTTCTCACTGCGGTGGCTTCTCTTATTGCAGAGCACGGGCTCCAGGTGCGCGGGCTTCAGTAGTTGTGGCACACAGGCTCAGTAGTTGTGGCTTGCGGGATGTAGAGCGCAGGCTCAGTAGTTGTGGCACACAGGCTTAGTTGCTCGACAGCATGTGGGATCTTCCCGGACCAGGGCTCGAACCTGTGTCCCTTGCATTGGCAGGAGGATTCTTAACCACCGCACGACCAGGGAAGCCCCCATGTGTGAGCTCTTACCTTGTTCTGCTCGCCTGGGTCTTATTAGACAGCTCCTTTATACCGCTTGCATAGACACTCATTCTTTATAGAGTCCCTGATTCTGGAATGCCAATGTGATTCTACCAACTAACAACAATAATACAGTGAAATAACAAATACATATAATATACATATAAACTATGAAAATATATTGTATATACATTATACATAATGTTATAATAATAATATAATAGAAGCTACCATTTATTGAGCACTATGACCAAAAGCTATTCTAAGTGCTTTACATAAGCTACTCCATTTCATCTCCATAACTACTTTTTATTTTGTCTTTATGTGCAGTCTTTAGTTCAAGTACTTGTTCAAATACCATTAGGTTATTCCTCAGGACAAGAGCAAAGATCATCCCCTGCAGAAACTTAGGAACTATGTACAGAACTTTACAGAACAGAAAACAACACTTTAGCTGAAGCCTGACTGCTCACCAGTGATTGGTGTTCTGAGTGGACTCAGCGAAGAAAGGAAATCAGGCAGGGAAGGAAAGGTGCCCCTCTGGGCAAGTCTTATGATGGTCACAGACTGGAGGCTCTGTTTCTGGAAGGTTCAAGTACAGCCCAGGGATTCCATGTGTCTTTTTTGGCTACACGCCAGGCTGAGGGGCCGTTAGTTTAATGTCACTCAAATTCCTGGCCAGCCAAACTCCCGCAGCAAAAAGTCCCAAACTGAGGATCAAGTTCTTCCAGAAATCATTCCTATCAGTGGCGAAGTGACAGACACCCTGAAGCCAATATCCCACGTCGTCCGGAATTTCAGGAGCTTCATTTGCCGAGCCGGCAGTGTTCATGTCAACCCCACTGGAAGCCAAAGCAGCAATTTTGGGCTCCGCAAGGCTTCTCACCCCCATAACTACTTAATAAGATAATTATTAATATCATCCCCATTTAAGAGAAAGCACGGAAAGGGTATGTAACTTGCCAAAGGTCATAAGCTACTAAGCAGTAAAATCAGGATTCAAACTCAGACCTCATTGGCTGAAAAAACCTACATGCTCACCATTATATCATGCTGTGATCCAACACCTCTAAAGATGGCTCACTGGGCTCCAGCCCCATCCACCCCGACTTCTGGCTTGTGCCTACCCAGCCCCTCTCCCCAGCCTTGCTTGAGCTCTTCTGGTCCTGGCTATGTTTCTTTCCTCCAAATTCTTAAGTATTCTTAAGTATTCTGATAAGAGATTACTGAATTATTAAATTTTCCAATGTCTCCTGATTCTACTTTAAATTCTATAATGGCTTTCATATATGCCAATAAACCACTAAGAATTTCTATATGATAGCAGACAAAGAATGAACATCTAGGAAGTTAACAGTAAATGTGCAGGAACAAAATAAAGAAAACACAAACCTTTATTCACATACACAAAAATGGATGTGAATAAGAGAAATTGACCATATTCCTAAAGATGTATACTCAATATTATAAAGCAGGAATACTCAATATTGTAAGACTATGATCCAAGGGCCACTTACCTATTTTTTTAAATAAAATTTTGTTAGAACACATTTATTCATTTTTGTATCGTCATAGATTTTGTGCTACAATGGCAAAGCTAAGTAGTTGCAACACAAACAGTAAGGCTCAGCTAAGTAGCCGCAACACCAACAGTAAGATGGTAAATATTTTAATACCTAAAATATTTACTATCTGACCCTTTACAGAAAGTTTGCTGACCCTTGTTGTAAAGATGTCCATTCTCTCCAAATAAATAAAGAAGTTTTATGCAATGTCAAACTCCCAGCAGGTGAGACCACAAGTACTCGAACATATTATAAAGCTATAATAATTGAAAAGCGATATAATTGTACAAGGCAAATACAGACCATTGAAAAGAAATAGAAGGTCAGACATAAATATAAGAATTTAGCATATAAGATGGCATTTCAAAATAGTGACTGAGTAAAGGATTTATTTTATAAACCGTGTTGGAATAACTAGATAATTATTTAGAAAAGTAATAAAATCCCATTCCTACAGGGTATTATACACCAAAATAAATTCCAGATTGACTACTTTTCAATAAAAATGAAACTATTACAGAAGAAAATATAGGCGGTCTCAAAGTAGAAAAGGCATTAATTGTGCAAAATGTTAAAAGAATCCGTGAAGGAAATAGATTTGATGACAACTTACAAAGTAAAAGTTTTGGCATATCAAAGATAAATACAAAAGGAGATTCTTTACAACCCCATGTTATAGCAAAAGATAGATACAAACTGAACAACTATCAATAATAACTGATTAAATTATAGTACATTCACACACTGGAATACATGCAGAGATTAAAAAGGAGGCAGCAGCTCTATAAGTACTAATATGAAATAGATAATCTTCAAAATATCAAGTTAATATGAATGTTTAATATGTTACTATATCAGTTATCTATTACTACATAACAAGCCATCCCAAAACTTAGTGGCTTGAGAAAACAATTTTTATTTCTCATCAATCTGTGGGTTGGCCAGTCAGTTCTGCTGGTCTCTCCCTGGCTCACCCACTCAGCGGCACTCAGCTGATGGGTTGGCTGTGGAGCTGAGCACAGCTGGGACAGCTGGGATACCTGAGCCATTCTTTCTAAAGGAAACTGGACTAGGAGACTCCTGAACATGGTTGTGGGGCTCTTCCACGAGAGTGAAACAGAACACAAGGCCTCTTAGGGCCTAGACTAAGAAGCCACACAACATCATTTTCACCACACTCTACTGGTAAAAGCAAGTCACAAAGCCAGCCCAGATTCAAGGGGTGAGGAAGCAGACTCTACCTGCTGATGAAAGGAAGGACAAAATCATATTCAAAGGAGAAGAGATAAATAAAAATAGCCAGGCTTTATCAGGAGCCATTACTGTAATAATTTACCACAGCTATTGCTTATATAAAGAAATAAAAAAAAAAGAGGGCTTACATCTACAAAGAACGCCTCTAAAAAGAAGTAAAAGAAGCTGGTAAGCAGTAGTTTCCTCCAGAGAAGAAAATTGGGAGAAAGGAATAGACAGGAGACTTATCTTCTGCTTAATACCCTTTTGTATCTTTTTTTTTATCTTTTATTTTTTGTATGCTGTACATTTATTACTGCCTCAAAAATGAATGCTATTTAAGATATTCTGCATATTGAATCAGTTAATTTAATTGAATGACACTGAAAACTTCAGGAAAAACCATCTGTAATACCTGTGACAAAAGGTTAATCTTCCTAATATATAAAAAGTTTACAAAGAAAAAGACAAATACCCCACCAAAAAAATGGACAAATGTCATTAATTCGTAATTTTCACACACACACACAGACATGCAAACACATGCCAATAAATGAAGCAAAATAAAAGAGCAAATACCATTTCCATCTATTGAATTAGCAAGTAATATTACAAAATTTATAATACTGATATTATCAAAACTAGAGGAACTAGCATCCTCATATACTACTAGTGGGAGTATAATTGATAATACATTTCTGAAAACAAGTATGTGTACATTTACACATCCTTACATATAAATACAATAAACCAATATATTAAATACATCAAAAGCCTTAAAATTTACATACTCTTTGGTCTAATAACTGAAATTTTGCTGACACATAGGAATATATACATCCATATAGGCACTTTAACTTTTTATAGCCCCAGAGAAAAGACCTCCAGATAATGAAACTGACAATCACCTAATAAAAAGGCCAGGTTTTTTACTGCCTGCAAAACACTTCCTGGACCCAATTCCAATGTACGTGTGGAGGCTTCCCCATAACAACAACAATTCTCACCCTACTGGTTTCTGACAATTCAACTCAATTCTGACACTATCTATCCAGAGATAAAATCAGATTCCACAGTTAAAGGGCTCAGTCCCATAAGACCACCTCCACTTCAGATGTCAGGGACCCACTGGCTATAAATCAGAGGTTCCCACCACCCCCTCCTCAGGTTCTACTAATTTGCAAGGACAGCTCACAGAACTCAGGAAAACCCATTTACTCACTAGATTACTGACTCACTATAAAGGGACATTAAAGGATCGAATCAACAGCCAGAACTTCTGGGTTTTTATGGCAGCTGCATTATTACATAGGCATGATTGATTAAATCATTGGCCATTAGTGATTGATTCAACCTCTAGCCCCTCTTCCCTCCCCAAAGGTCAAGGGGTGGGACTGAAAGTTCCAATCCTCCAAGCACAGGGTTTGTTCTCCTGGCAACCAGCTCCCACCCTTGGGTGGGATCCAAATGTCACCTTCCCTCAAGCATTTTCAGGAACTGAGGACAAGAGAACAAATATTACTTCACAGCTCTTGCCATTCAGAAAATTTCAAGGGTTTGGGGAGCTATGAGCCTAGAACTGTGGATGAAGACCAAATATATATGAGATAAATATAAATCACAACACCACACTGCTTGATCACAATGCAGTGAGGCTCAGTAGTTGACAAGCCCACCTATGCTCAAAGATCTTCAAATTCACAATTTATAACTTCAGCCTTTAACAGACATGGATAGCCAAGAATCATCAGTTTAAGGAAAGCCACCAACATGAAAGACAGAGAGCAAAACAGAGATAATGCAAGGTATAGAAGAAATATTTAAACATTTTTTAAACATTTAGTCAATTATACCTCAACTGAAAAAAAAAGAAAAACTACAGTTAATATCCTACAGAAAAGAAAATACTGCATCCATAAAACAACAATATGTGTTGGGGGTCCCCAAGCTTACAGATCAAGGCCTCCAAAATTCAAAAGGAAGATAATTTGCAACCTACACTTTTGCACCTGCCCAAATTATCAACCAAGTTTAAAGTAGAATAAAGATATTTTCAGACTTTCAGGAACTCAAAAATGAACCTCCTCTTCTCCTTTTCTTGGGATGCTATTGGAGTACGTGCTCCAACAAAGCTAGAGGGTAAAACAAGAAAGTAAGACATGAGATTCAACACAGGAAAGAGGCAAAGGGAATGATACAGTGATACAATGAGAGCTGCCTGGCAGACCTAGACAACAATCAATCCAGATTAAAGCAGTTCCTCCATCAATCTTCTCACCTTCCCATGTGAGCAGATGGCATGACCATCTACCTACCCACACACTCAAGCTAACAAAGAAGTCTTTCTTGATTCTCTCTCAAAACCCAAATTTAACATACTCATCATTTTACCTTCTAAACAGCTTATAAATACATTCACTTCTTTCCATCTCCATTGCCACCACCATATTCCAAGACTCCACCATCTCTCACCTGGTCTATTGTAATGGACAGCTAACTAGTCTACCTTATCCTGCACAAGCCATTTTCCATATAACAACCAGTGATTTTCTTTTAATATAAATAATATCATGTCACTCTGCTTAAAATCCTTCAATAGCTTCTCATTCTACCCAGAATAAAATCCAAGTTCCCAAATATGGCCCACCGGGCTCTGTATAATCTGGCCCCTGACTATCTTTAGAATCTCATTTCCCTCTCACACTCCCTCCCTATAGTCCAACCACAGTGGCCTTGCAGATCCTTGAACATGGGAAGCTTTCTCCTGCCTTTTAACATGGTATTCCCTTTCTACAGCAAATTCCCCAGCTCTTCGTTGAATTATCCTCATCTTTCATGATTCACCTTTAAATGTCATTTCCTCATAGAGAGCTTTTCTAACCATCAATTCTCAACTAGCCCCTCACCAGGTCAGTTTCCCTTCATTTCCTTTCCTCCATGAGTTAAAAAGAGGGGGCTTGTTCAAAGAATTACAGTACATCATAATAAAACAGTATGCAACCATTTAAATGAAGTTATTGAGACTTCCCTGGTGGTCCAGTGGTTAGGACTCAGCACTTTCACTGCCATGGCCCAGGGTTCAATCCCTGGTCAGGTTACTAAGATCCCACATGCCACGTGTCATGGCCAAAAAAATATATAATAAAATACATGAGGTTATCAAAAAATATTTAGGATATATGGTTAAGCAAGACAAGTTTTAAGTATTAGAATAAGATGGATGAGGAGAAATTTTTCTACCAGCTATCATGACATACTATAAAGTTGTAATGTTTAATACAGTGGGAACTGGCACAGGACAAGTAGGCTGACTGATCAGGACAGAAAGCCTAGAAACAGATCCATGAGTGATGTAAACTTGCCTTAATAAGAGAGGTAGCATTGCAGAGCCACAGGCAAAGGATGACCTTTTCAATAAATGATGCTGGGACAACCAATTATCCATTGGGGGAAAAAACTATACTCCTATCTCACAATGTATTTTACAGAAAAAATAAATTCCTATTTAAAGACCATAAAAGGAAAACTTTAGGGCTTCCCTGGTGGCGCAGTGGTTGAGAGTCCGCCTGCCGACGCAGGGGACACGGGTTCGTGCCCCGGTCCGGGAGGATCCCACATGCTGCAGAGCGGCTGGGCCCGTGAGCCATGGCCACTAAGCCTGCGTGCCCGGAGCCTGTGCTCCGCAACGGGAGAGGCCACAACAGTGAGAGGCCCGCGTACCACAAAAAAAAAAAGGAAAACTTTAAAATTCTTAGAGAAAAATATATTACTTTTGTGTAGGACAGAATTTCCTGAAGTGGTCCCTTTCTCTCTCTTACAAATACACACACACACACACACACACACACACACACACACACACACGGGCACAAATCTAAAAAGGAAAATATTGATGAATCTGTCTTCATTAAATTAAAACTTCTGGACATCAGTAGCACCAAATTAAGAACATAAGCCACAGACTAAATGCAGATATTTGTAATATATGTAACTGCCAAAAGATTAGTATCCAAAATACGTAAATAATATTTTAAGATCAATAAAAGAATATATAAACAATCCACTTAAAAGATGGGCAGGGCTTCCCTGGTGGCGCAGTAGTTAAGAATCCGCCTGCCAATGCAGGGGACACAGGTTCGCTCCCTGGTCCAGGAAGATCGCACATGCCATGAAGCAACTAAGCCCGTGTGCCACAACTACTGAGCCTGCGCTCTAGAGCCCGCGAGCCACAACTACTGAGCCTGCGTGCCACAACTACTGAAGCCCGCGCTCCTAGAGCCTGTGCTCCGCAACAAGAGAAGCCACCACAATGAGAAGCCCACGCACCACAACGAAGAGTAGCCCCCCATCGCCGCAACTAGAGAAAGCTCATGTGCAGCAATGAAGACCCAACGCAGCCAAAAACAAATTTAAAAAAAAATTTTTTTAAGAGTATAGGGCTTCTCTGGTGGCACAGTGGTTGAGAGTCCGCCTGCCGATGCAGGGGACACGGGTTCGTGCCCCGGTCCGGGAAGATCCCACATGCCGTGGAGCGGCTGGGCCCGTGAGCCATGGCCACTGAGCCTGCGCGTCCTGTGCTCCGCAACGGGAGAGGCCACAACAGTGAGAGGCCCGCATACCGCAAAAAAAAAAAGAGTATAAAAAAATTAATTAATTAAACAAGAATCCTGGCCTTAACACTGACAGCCTAGCAACGGAGTTTAGAAACACACATAATCTTAGATAAGGTAGAAAGATTTAGTTGCCATAAGAGAAATAAAGATGAATTGCGATTAAAAAAAAACAAACAAAACTTACTTTGCATAGATTCTTGCCTGTCTATTCCTTCTGTGAGTCAGACCTAGAATATAGATACTCTGGTACCTCATCTCTTCAAGGGCAAGTAACTATATACAGTAACAAGGCTGGTTCTTATGACCTCTAAAAATCAAGTCTCCTCATTTTATACCTTCTGCGTACACTGTGTCCTACAGGGTATGCGCCATTTGAGTTAACAGAAATTCCAAATGTTAATCCCAATTCTCATAACTGAGTGCTGCTGATCTAAAAGAAAGGGAAATGCCAAAAGTGACACATCAAAAGAAAAATATTTTCTTCTCTAACTCTGCCATTGTTTTGCTATAGAAACTTGAGGAATTCACACTTTGGTTGATGGAAGGACTGAGGAAAGAACTGTTAATGAGCTTCGAAAGAACCTTCATGAATCTTTCAGCCAAGTACTACATAAAAGGCATCAATAATGCTCTATATTAGTAAGGCTTTTCACATCATTTTATGTGTAGCAGCTTCGTTAATGTAGGTAGAGGTATTTTTATTCTTTTTTTAAATCGAAAGAAAGTAAATTCCATAAATACTACACGTCATTAAACACTGTTTCAAATATTTTTCACAGAGCTAGTCCAGACACAGCCAGGTTTAGTGGATCCATTTCAAATTGATCATCAGATCCACTATTTGCATTTAAACACTCAGCTAAACATTCAGGATTTGGGAAGCACCGAAAAGGGAGTCTACAAAAAAGTAAAGTGACCTTATGTTGATGAATCCAACTGTTCTCTCAGAATACCAATAAAAGAGTAGGAAGTTCAGGTTTACATGTTTATATCATCTTACATAAACCAGTCCCCAGTCCTCTGGCCATCAGTCCCCTCTCATGTCTTCAATACCTCTGAAAAGAATGTTTGTGACGAACTAAAGAGAAAAGACCTTTTTGCGTGCCCTAGCCACTCAAGCCAGTAAACATCCCTGGTACACAGATGTGTTTTTTTTTAATGACAACTTTAATGAGATATAATTCACAAACTATAAAATTCACCCTTATAGGTGCATAAATCTGTCATTTTTTGGTATATTTACAGAGTTGTGTAACCATCACCACTAACTAATTTTAGAACATTTTCATCACCCCAAAAGGAAACCCCAGGCCTGCTGATTAATTAAATTGAAGGTAATACCAGATCTTTTAAAAAGCAGCCTACCATTCCAATAAAATGTCCAACCAACCTAGTCTTCTCTAACTTACTACCTTATATCAAGGTCTTCAGCTTAGTCTGAAAATAGCAAGATTTGCAGAAGGCAAAAACAAAAGAGCTTAAAAAACAAAAGCTAAAAGAATCAAGAATGTAATGTTTCTAGCAAGAAAATGCTCAAAAAATGATGGGGATATGCTCAAAAGCCAACTTGACAGGGCTCTCAATGACAAAGGCTAGAACAGTTGAGCCAAAAAAATAAATGAATATAGTATAACCAAAAGAATAAAAAAAATACTTAAAATTTCATACTGACATAAATAAATAACAGAATAAATAAATAATTGGGGAGGTGGGAAGGAACAGTGCTTCTTTACAGAATTCAAATTACTAAATGTGGGAGGAATAGGGACATTAAAAATCACCCTTATACAAGAACCACAGTAACAAGTATTGCAGGCAAGAACAATTAATGGATGCTGAAATTAATGGACAAAAGTATGATGAGAAACAGAACATCTGCACAGTCTCAAAATGTCACTCCACAAGACACTTACGAATTACAAAGGGAAAGTCTACTTTACAGTAGAGAAACCTGCTACACACAATCTTAACCAAGTGGTCAAAGTTAATATACCAATAACTAGACTTATGAACATCATGTACTCCCTGATTTGATGCACTGAAAATGGTTCAACATCTATTCTGTAGTATTCTTGGGTGGAAAAATAATGTGTTTCTCACTCTAATAAAGGGAAGACATAAGGCAAACCTGTACTGAGCAACATTTTACAAAGTAACTGACCAGTGCTACCTTTAAAAGCTTCAAAATCATGAAAGACAAAGAAAGACAGGAACTGTCACAGGTAAATGCAATTTGTATCCTGGATTGGATCCTGGACCAAAAAAGGACATTAATGGGAAAACTGGCAAAATTCAAATAAGGCTTACAGAGTAATTATCAGCATGTAATGATGCTAATTTTCTGTAGCATTTTCATAACTTTTCTTTAAGTAAATGTATTTCAAAATAAAAAGTTGTGTTTGTTTTTTTTTTAATTGGGGTATAGTTGTTTTACAATGTTGTGTTAGTTTCTACTGTACAGAGAAGTGGAGTTCCCCGTGCTATACAGCAGGTTCTTAGCAGTTACCTATTTTATACATATTAGTATATATATGTCAATCCCAATCTCCCAATTCATCCCACTCCCCACCCCCCACTTTCCCCCTTGGAAAAAGTTGGGATTTTAATGCAACATTTCTAGCCTGAGATATTACTGTTTCAACTCAGTTGTGAAAAATGACTCATTTTTGGCTAACTATTATAAGTTTCCTATTAGGAGAGGCGATCAAATAATGTCAGATTCACAATCTCAAATCCCAACTCTTACAGTGCATACTGAATTGAAGAAGACACAGCAAGAAAACAAGTCAATGATGAAAAACACACACGCTAAAAACCACATGGCACACTGTTAACAAAGAGATATGCCTTTAAAAAAAAAAAAGAACATTCTGATCATGAAGCAATGGCCCACAGCACAGCTAAAACAACTTGAAACATAAAATGTCAAGAACTGGACAAAACCAGTCAACACCTGATAAGGTCACGACTTGATGAATTTCTGCGGTGTTCAATTTTTACAAGCCTGGTGAGAAAGGTTTGCTATTAGCTAAAGCTTGGATTGGTTCTGGTACATACCCTGATTTCAAGTCAGTTATCCTCAAACAGTTTGTAGCATCCAGTCCCACTTTCCCATTGCGGACCACGCTAGATATGAATGGGGAGAGCATTGGAGAAATTCGGTTCAAGGCCACTTCCGGAGACATTTTAACTTGACTTGCAAATCACCACTGAAAGGAGAAGGAAAGAATGATGATCAGAATATCCAGCAGAATGAGATATAACAAGCTTCCTGGAAACTAGCACAGCACACAGAAGTATCTCTTGCATGATACCTTATTTCCTGTCTTAGAGCAGCCTCTTCCAATGACCCCCTGGAAGAACCTATCTCCCTACTGCTCACCTACTCAGGACACAGACTTTTCAGGAGCAGCAGCAACCCCTGAAATCCAATTTCCTCCCCCTTTCCAAAGCCAATTTCTATGTTGCCTCACTGTACTTAAAAGCTGTCCCACTTATCTTATAACTGGCAGGTCCTACTTTAGTTGAAGCCTCAAGAAGTCTTCACTGACAATCCTCTTCCGCATGACACAAAACACACACACCACTAGGTTAGGAATCCCTCCCTCTGTGTCCCCACAGAGTAAGAACGTGATTGATAAAACTACGTAAAATTCTAGAAGAAGCATATCCTACTTGCAATTGTTACTTACTAGAAATTATTTACTTCTGCTATACCTCTCTTAATTACTTCCCCTCCACAGTGTATTATAATTACCTGCTTAGTGATCTCTCCCCTGCAGAACTGTCTTTTTTTTTTTTAATAAATTTATTTATTTATTTAGGCTGCATTGGGTCTTGGTTGCTGCGTACGGGCTTTCTCTAGTGGCGGGGAGAGGGGGCTACCCTTTGTTGCGGTGCACGGGATTCTCACTGCAGTGGCTTCGTTTATTGCAGAGCATGGGCTCTAGAGTGCAGGCTCTGTAGTTGTGGTGCACGGGCTTAGTTGCTCCGCAGCATGTGGGATCTTCCTGGACCAGGGCTTGAACCCATGTCCCCTGCATTGGCAGGAAGATTCTTAACCACTGCGCCATTAGGGAATTCCCCTGAAGAACTATCTTGAATCCCTAGTGTTTAACAAAAGTACCTGGCACACACTAAGCACCCAACAAACATCTTTTAATAACTATGTGAATAAGGAGACAAAAGCTAGAGAAATATTTAGGTATTAAGAGAAGACATTATGCCCTCAAAAAATCTGGTAGAAGACAGCATATCTGAGATGTGGCAAAAATCTACTTAACAATTAAATCATGAAAGCACACACCTATCCAGATATTAAGCAACACAAACTAACATGGATCTAAAAGTTTTTGACTTTAAGGAACTAAGAAGTTCTTAGACTTGAAAATACAAAAGTAAAACCAGTAAATCATCTCTAAATTACTTGGAAACCCATAGGGCTGGAGGAGGGAGTGCCTGAATTCCTCTTAATAGATTTCTAAATGAAAGCCTCCACTTTCAGAGGTGAATAAGTCAATTTAAATGATCATTTTCTTCCTCGATCTGAAAGGATAATCCCACATCAAAAGCAAATTAATTTCCTGCAAGTTACAATTACAGGTAAATGATGTTCTCGTTCTAGTTTTCATATATTATGCCATATGAGGCTTTACAGCTCCCTGCTAAGCGCTGAAAACTAGTACCTGTTTTAATCACTTCAGAGTAGTAATAAAGGGCAGGACTGCAGTGACCTTTCAAAAAATAATAACACTGTGACCCTACATAGTGATGACACCCAGAAGTACCTCTGAAGCAGAAAAAGCTTTATACTTTAGTACTCAAATCATCCTTTCTGCAAATATAAAACGACCTCCTCTTCCGACCACTTAACAGATGATCTTCCTCCACCATTCCAATATTTCATCACAAAATAAGAATAAACATCTAATGCACTGTATTCAGTCATTAAAATCATGTACATTTTCATAACACTTTATCACTTATAAAGAGCTTCCATATACATTAGTGCAGTGGACCTTCACAACTCTGGACAGTAAGGCATATATTAGAATTCCCATTTTACAGATGATATGGATAACTTTTATAATTTGTCTTTGAATAGTATACTAGACCATATTATCACTCTGAAGTCTATTTTTTTCCTATTCTGCAACATTTCCACTTTTATTTCTACCCACTGATGTCACAGTTCTTGAAAGGATGCTTATCTAGATCATATGCAAAACAGAAATACTCATCTTGGAAAAAGCAAAAGGACCTTACCTACATTACAAAAGTACTCTTCCATGTATTTCCCCACAATACCTATAATTATTTTACCTCTCATTTCTATGAAAAAGGGAAACAGGGCTTCCCTGGTGGCGCAGTGCTTGAGAGTCCGCCTGCCGATGCAGGAGACGCGGGTTCGTGCCCCGTTTCGGGAGGATCCCACATGCCGCGGAGCGGCTGGGCCCGTGAGCCATGGCCGCTGAGCCTGCGCGTCCGGAGCCTGTGCTCCGCAAATGGGAGAGGCCACAACAGTGAGAGGCCCGCATAACGCAAGAAAAAAAAAAAAAAAGGGAAACAGAACCAACACATTCTGAAAATCTACTGAGTATCAAGCACTATATTATACATCTCTATCTGTAATTTCATCTACTTCCCAATAACTACCTTGTTCTCTGATTAGTATTATTGTTCCCATTTCACAGGTAAGAAAACTAATACTCGGAAAGACTAAGTAACTTGTTCAAAGTCACAAACCTAGCAAGCAGAAGGATCGGAATTCAAATTCAGATCTCTCTCAAAGTCCACTATACTCATTTTCTTCTCAAATAAACATAACTTCAATCACCAAAGAGAAAAGCATCAAAGTGAATTTATGTTTCTTTTAACGCATACATCTAGTAAAATGAACAAAAAGTCATGAATTTTAACTAATCGTTGCTTGACAACTAGAAACAAATTAGACTATTCTTGGCCTACTGCTGAAGCTGGCCTGAGTGATTCACTAGGCAAATGCTAAAGGGAACAAACCTGCTCCAGAAACCAAACTATACTTCAGGTGACAACACCCCATCCAATTCAGCAACTGTCATGACCTTAGAATGACACCTGAAGGAATGAATTTGTCTTTGTTTCCAGAACAGCCATAATACTATCTTTTGACAGTGCAAGATTTCATGCAGCATTAAAATGTTTCAAACGTAGCTGTTGTGACTTCTCTGAGGAAAAAAAAAAAAAACACCTGACTCCAAAATCAGAGGTCACCAAACAGCCAAAAATGATGGCTCTTTGGCTTTTGAGCCAGGGACACGGATGAGAGATCACCCCCCAGTAGTAGCTTTTACACATCAAAGCACAATAATAGATCCCAGATAGTCAAAATTTTACAGTGGCCAGCCTCCCTTGAATGCTAGTTGTGCATTTTCTATTTCCTGATTTTGACGTATAACATACAGAAGGAAAATGCAGAAATACAATTTTTACAGGGGTCTGCTGCCTCAAGATAGGGTCACATGAGGTCCTTTGATGGGTAGTCTGGGGAATACAAAGACGTCTAAAGCATCGCTAGTTTCTTGCAATTAAGATGGAATGACAAACACGGAAACATGTGCCCAGCTTACGTCATGGAACGGAAAGGGGTGGCGTCCTGCTGCGTCACGTCGACGTCATATAGCGCACGAGGGAAGTTACACTGGGGAAGCAATTTCTCCAAGGGGCAACATTCAAGAAAAACAAGTCGGCTCGAACCCAAAGAATGACCACCCCGCTCTAAAAGGGGACGCTC
>NW_006798707.1:1740421-1780361 GCF_000442215.2 Lipotes vexillifer | reverse complement strand
CTCTTCCTTCCCCCAAATTGTATGATTCCCTCATTAGGCGGGAAGGAGGGAGTCTGAGCTTATTCAGGGACCAGGGGGCGGGCTAAGTGTGGAGAGAGCAGCCTCTGGCCTTGGGGGTTCGTTCTTGAGGGGACCAGCGTCATGGGGATGAGCAGGGCATCTTTGGAACAGGGGCCTTCTCTATAGGAAGAGAAGGCGAGCCCGGGGCATATTTAAACCACGGTCCTCAGCGCCACCTGTGCGACTCGGGATCCAACCTCCCCGCACCAGCCCCAGTCCAGGTACCTGGAACTTAGTCCGATCGGTAACCGGCGACTACGTGGGGGTACAGGTTACCCGAGCGCGCCCCCGACCGACGCACCAACCTGCGCGCGCACCGCGGGCCAGATGCGTGCGCGTCCCCGGACGTCCCGCCCCGCCCCGCCCCCTCTGCGGCCCAGGAGCCGGGCGGCGTGCGCGTCCCCGGCCGCGCCAGGCCGGGCGCTCGGAAGGGCGTCCCTGCAGTGCCTGAAAGTTCCTTCCTCCGCGCCTGCCTGGTGCGCGGCGAGCGGCGCGGAGCGTGGAACGATTAGGAGGGCTGTGTAACGAGAGGCTGTGCAGGGAGACAATTCCTGGGAGAACTGGGGGCAGTAGGTGGGCGGGGTTATTTCGGGCATCCAGGTGGGCGACCCTCGTGGGCGTCCGGAAGGCCCGCGTCGTTAGGGAGCGTGGGAGCTGGGTCTCTGGTTACGGTGTCGGGCAAAGGTTAAAGGGCAGCCTCCAGGTGGGAGAGCGCCGACTTCGCGCAATGGCCGCGTCTGGGGAGCCCGGGAGGCAGTGGCAGGAGAAGGTGGCGGCGGCGGCGGCGGTGGTGGTGGTGGGCTCCTGCATGACCGACCTGGTCAGGTTAGTCCGGGGCCCTCACGCAGAGTCTGCGGCTGGAGCGAAGGGCGGACTGCGCTCTCTCTTCTCACTGCTTTGGCACTGGGGCTTTGGGGATGTTGACTTGTGGTGTGAGCTCCAGGTTTCCCCAGCCCTCAGCGTGCCTCGATAGGGTAGAAAAGGCAGAGTTTGAGTTTGTAAACGTAACTGTCAGATGAGGGAACGTAAAGGTCGGGGTGTAGGGAGAGCTCGGTTGAGGGAAAGCTCTAGTGTAACTAGCAGCGCCTCCAAAGACCTGCTCCAGTTTTCCTGACCAGGCTGCTGAACTCTCCTCTGGCTAGCCGAGTGACTTTGGCCACGTCATTTTACCCCCGAGAATGTGCCCGCCTCACAGCGTTGTTTTGAAGACTGAATGAACTAAAGTGTTTTGAGCTATAATATTATCCAGATAGGGTATTATTCGTGTGAACGTGTATAAAATGAGTGGAGCAGAGGTCAAAATTTTAGGCGTTCATCTTTCACCGTATTGATTGTTGGCTTTCCCGCATTTCATCTTTACCGCATATTTTTCAGTATTAGAGTAACCATAGGTTACCTATGGCAAACCAAGTGTGAGTCAAAATAAAAACCCGTAAGCACAATATTTACAACCATTAAAAAAAAAGTGATCAAATAAACAACATATGCTAGATGAAAATAGTTGAGTTAGGTCAGTGAGATTGGTTGAAGAGAGCTTCCCAATTTATCTTTTTTTTAATGAAAATGGATTTTTGATTGTAAAAGCAATGTTTATTTATTATAAAGAAAAAAAAAACATATCCCAGAAATCCTACCGTTCATGTTGCTTCAGTTTAATTTTTTGGTGAGTGGCATTTTAGATATAATGCTATTTTTATATTATAAAAATAAAAAATGATCATACTACAGTAAGACTTTATCTGTCCTGCAACCTTGCTTTTCCAAAGGATAGCCGAGAACCTGGAAATATTAAATAAAAAGGCCTGGGGACAATCAGAATAAGTCACCAAATCCCTGCACTAAACCACCTGTGTTTTACTTAGAAAATAGTTTTAGGGCCTTCACATAACCAGCTTAATCTTACATTGCTTAAAATGTTTATAAACTAGGTTATCACATTTCCAGACCGAGATTAGAAAGGGGGAGAGACTGCAAGGGGCAGGTATAGTAATCACCAAAAACTTGGAAGTGAGGAGAGTGTATCAACAAACAACAAAAGAGTTTTAAATGCCAAGAGCCTGGGGAATTCCCTGGTGGTCCAGTGTTTAGGACTCTGCGCTTCCACTGATGTGGGCCCAGGTTCAGTCCTTGATCAGGGAACTAAGATCCCACAGGTGTGCATGTGTGGCCAAAAAAAAAAAAAACACCAAGAGCCTTTTTTTTCCCACAAATATTTGAGCTACATTGTGCCAAGATAGATGTGCTTCCTTTAGTGACAGAACGTAAAGTCCAATCTAGTTCTGGACATTTGGTGAAGAGGCCTACACATCTTTCTCTAGAGCTAGAGTCAGCAAACCTTTCTTCAAAGGGCCAGATAGTAATTATTTTAGGCTTTCTGGGCCACATTTGGTCTAGGTCACATATTCTTTTTTATTTTATTTTTTTAACAGGTACAGAATGTGAAAACTATGCCTTACAAAATCAGCCTGCAGGCCATAGTTTGCTGACTGCTGTCTAGAGCATCACTGTCTGACAGCTCACTATAGTAATTGATGTTACTACCGATGACTCTTTTCAAGAAAAGGGAATGTGGTTATCGTTAAATTTTATATACAAATGGGGCACGTGTTTTATTTTAGAAATAGTTCCATCAAATATACTTAAAATTTAGTTACATAAAGGAATAAACCTTCAGATATCTAAAATAATTCATTCCTTAGAAAATCCATCTAGCTAAAATTTTACCATAATTCTATACGTGAAGTACAGAAGAAAAAGAAAGCTAAATAATTTTCCCATGCACCCTACCTGAATAAGAATGCCGGGGTTAGAATTCAGACTTCTTGTTAAACTAAGTCAGAGCTTTCTGTGAAGCTTGACCATCACACATTAACGATAATTATAGTACTTTCTAAGATGAATACTCTTCAAACTTTGGGGAGGGCAGGGTCTCAAATGCCCATGTTAGCATCTGTCAGGATTTAAAAGCTTATTTCAGAGCTAGAGGAATTTAGAGATTATTTATAATCTCTAAATCTCTTCAGTTTATACATGAGTAAAGTGAGGTCCAGAGAAGAAACTCTTACATTGTGGATAACCTTTCTTTTTTTTTTTTTTAATAAATTTATTTTATTTATTTATTTTTGGCTGCATTGGGTCTTTGTCGCTGTGCAGGCTTTCTCTAGTTGGGGTGAGCGGGGGCTACTCTTTGTAGCGGTGTGCGGGCTTCTCATTGCAGTGGCTTCTCTTGTTGTGGAGCATGGGCTCTAGGCGTGTGGGCTTCATTAGTTGTGGCTCGCGGGCTCTAGAGTGCAGGCTCAGTAGTTGTGGCTCACGGGCTTAGTTGCTTCGCAGTGTGTGGGATCTTCCCGGACCAGGGCTCAAACCTGTGTCCCCTGCATTGGCAGGCAGATTCTTAACCACTGTGCCACCAGGGAAGTCCCTGGATAACCTTTCTAATTTCTCTTCTCTTGCCATTTTCTTTCCTTTATAAGATATCCAGGTTTCTATTCTTCACATGAGTCACTATTAGAACTTTTATTCCCCTATAGATTCTCTCCCACGACTTTGCTAACAAACTTTTCATGATTTCTTTTCTGATTACTTCTGCCTCTGAAGATCTTTACAAAATACCTGAGTATATGATTTTTATTTAAAAGCCTGCTTCTGTGATAAACTTGGGTCCAACTTCACTGGTTATGGTACATATCATGATTGTATTATTTTTCTATTGCTTCTGTAACAAATTACCACAAACTTAATGGCTTAAACAATACAAATTTAATACTTATAATTCTGCAAGTCAGAAGTCTGACACAAGTCTCACTGGGCTAAAATCAAGTTGTAGTACTGCGTTCCTTTCTGGAGGCTCTAAGGGACATCTTTTTCTTGCCTTTTCTAACTTCTAGAGGCTGCTCACATTCTAGCTCATGGCCTCTTCCTCCATGTTCAAAGCCAGCAATGGCATCACTCGGACACTCACTCTTCTTCCTCCCTCTTCTACATTTTAAGAACCCTTGTGATTTCATTGGGCCCAAATGGATAATTCAGGATAATCTCGTTATTTTAAGGTAGCTTAGTAGCAGCCTTTATTCCCCCCTTGCCATGTAACATTACGTATGGGGATTAGGATGTGGACATCTTTGAGGCAGGGTTGGTCTGGGGGTGGGGCATAATTCTGCATACCACAGTGATTAAAGTCAAAAAATCTTGTAATACTTAGAGCTTGGAGAATCACTGAAGCCTAGCAGTCCATCCTCCACATTTTACAGATGAGGTAATTAAGAGAGGTTAAATGACTCACCCCAAATCATACAGCCAGTTAGTGGGAACCCAGGTTTCTCAACCTTTTTTTTTTGTCCTTCGGTATGCGGGCCTCTCACTGTTGTGGCCTCTCCCGTTGCGGAGCACAGGCTGAGGATGCGCAGGCTCAGCAGCCATGGCTCACGGGCCCAGCCGCTCCGCGGCATGTGGGATCTTCCCGGACCGGGGCACGAACCCGTGTCCCCTGCATCGGCAGGCGGACTCTCAACCACTGCACCACCAGGGAAGCCCCTCAACCTTTATCTTTCCATTATATCATTGTACCTCTAACTCTGGCTCATATTTATTGCCCTTTTCATGTACAGTTCATTTAAGGGCGTATAGTCTGTGCATTCATTAAGTGTTTACTTTGTAAGCTGCCAAGGAATAACAAGTTTATAATATTCAAGGAATAACAACTTTATAATGTTCAGGTCTAAAGATAGTATCGTCATTACTGTTCCTTACTTCCTGTCTAAGTTTAACCATAACCAGCCTGGACGCCCGTGCCTATACTGTAAAATCACTTTAGAAATAAAACTACCTCAGTAACTTAGCCTCTTGGATGGCATCCAAGTCCAACTCACTTTATATATTACATTACTGTGTGCCAGATACTGCTAATTCAATCAATGGGCAACTTTTTTCATTTCTAATTTCAGTCCACTATGAATAGTAAGCTCTATGTACTAATAACTTTTAAAAATCATTAGCTCATCCAACATGACGAACAATGAACATTATTTAATACCCACCTGTATTTATCATTATTCTCTTCCTCCTTGAACAATCATCTCTGAAGTTCCACATTGCAAAGATAAGTCAAGTCTGTTCTTGTGGAAAATTAAGTCAAAGTTCCCTCAAAGACAGATTCCCATGAGAACCTAACAACAGATGAAACTTTTTAGACGTTAGGCTCATAGACCTTGGTTAATCATGCTTTCACTAATCTTTATTTCTTATGACATGTGTCACCCATTTTTAAAATTATTCATTCAGATATTTATTGATTTTATACCATGTGCCTCTGGACTTCCCAAGGTGCAGAGGATACAGCAATGAAAAACACAGCAAAAAATCCTTGCCTCATGGAGCTTACATTCTAGTGGAAGAGACAGTATCAGTTAGAAATAAATAAAATACATACTCTGTTAGGTAAATGCTGAGGAGGAGAATAAAGCATGAAAGGGGGGTGAACGTAGTAATTTTAGATCATTGGCCACAGAAAGCCTCACTGAGAAGGTGATTTGAGTAAAGACCTAAAGGAAGAAAGGAAGCAAGGCATACAGAGAACCAGAAGAAGAGCATATGCAAAGGCCCTGAGGCAGGAGCAGACCTCTTATTATCAGTGAACTACAAGGAGTGCAGTATAGCTGAAGAAGAAAATATGGGAGAGGGGAGGGCAATTGATGGTTCAAGGACATTGGGTCCTACCCTGGATGAAATGAAAGGCCAGTGGAGGGTTTGAGCAGACAAGTGACATAATGTGACCCACAAGGGCAGAAACAGGGAGACCAGGTCAGAGTTAATTACAATAATCCAGGCAAGAAATGATGGTAGCTTGAAAACAGTGCAAGTGGGGAGAAGTGGGCATCTTCTGATTATATTTTGAGGGTAGAGCTGACAGGATTTGCTGAGGAGTACGAGATAGGTCAAGGATTACCCCAAGTTCTATGCCCTCTGCAAGTGGAAGGGGAGGTTGATGTGTGCTGAGATGTAGAAGACTGTGACAGAGCAAGTTGCGTAGGGAGAGGGCAGCATCAGGAGCTCAGGCTGGACGTGTGAGATGTGAGAGGCCTGTTAGACGTCCAGCTGAAGGGGTCAAGAAGACAGTTAGATATATGAGTTTGGAGTTCAGAGGAGAGATCTAGCTGGAGATATGAATTTGAGAGTCATCAGTGTATAGATGGTATTTAAAGCCATGAGACAGGATGAGATCACTGAGGTCTGCGCTCCGAGGGCACTCCAACATCGAGAGGATCCATTTTACATAATTTATCTCTTGTCTCCCATCTCTCTGTACCCCTAAAACTTGCTTTGAGACAAGCTTAATACAAACCCATGTTTACATTTCCATGGCAATAGACTATGATGTCAACTAAAACCCTGTGTTATCCTTTTACATGCTCCAATTAAAAGTGATGGCTGGAGAGGTAAGGCTCATGTTCAACCAAGCATCTAAATTTAATCCTTGGCAAGTCAGGAAATGACTGCTTAATTCTCAAAAGATTTTAATTGGAAGGTGGCATAAGTGAATTTAGAAGCTTTTCGATCCAAAGTGGATGAAATGTTGGACCTAGGTTACTTTAAAAAAAAAAAAGGCCAAAATTTTATACTGTACCTAGAAAACGTTACATGTGTTTGACATATTACAATACCCTCTAACCTGCCTTCCACCAGAAGCTTCTTGACTTGTCAAATTTAGAACAGAAAAATCTCTTTGACAGTCACTTTTTCAGGAAAGTAAAAGCCAGAGGAATGTTGGTCCAAGAAGTATCGTGTGTTCCCAATAGTAGAGGGATGTAATATCATCCTTCAGTATTCTTTCTGCTCCTTAAATTGGTCTTCAAAGTTGCTTATCAGTTACCAATCAATCTTTAAATTAATGTTTCATTAAACATGTTTCTGTCAACTGAATTCCCTAAATTCAAATGAAATCATTCACGGGAAATTTGCTAATTTTGGTCCCTTCAAAGAAAATATATGTTAAAAGGTAAATTACGTATGACAAAGAAAGAGCACCTATTGTTTGGTATTACTAAGCAGTCCCTTTTGCAATCCATTACTTGGCCAGCTCTTCGTACCCTAGTATCTGCATTCTATGGAGAGCAAGGTGAAGTGGGCTTTTGTGATGAACGTTGCTCCAGTATTTTGATTACTTGTACGTAATACTGAAATACTGAGAGCGTGCTAAGTGCTAAGGATACTGCAATTAGTATAACATGGTCATTGCTCTTGAGGAACTTATAGTCCAAAGAAAGCAGACACAAAGATGGATCACTGTAGTATGGTGTGCTAAGTACCTGCAGGTTCTGTGGGAGAACAGGGGAAAGTTCCTGGATAAGATGCCTCCTGAGCCAAGTCTTGAAAAATAAGCAGGTGCTAATCCAGGGGAAAAAAAAGAAGAGGAATCATTCTGGCCAGTTGGGATGAACACGCAGAGCGAAGTCATGGATGTGGGTATGCCAGGGTGTGCCAGGGACAGCAACCCCTGGGTCTGCACACTGCACACCGATCATCAGATGGAAGGTGTCCATGAAAGACCTCATCAGCCATGCTAAGGTTCTTGGGCTTTATTTTGTAGGCCCTGGGAGCCAGTGAAGTGTTCAAAGTATAGGAATGACATGGTCAGATCTGTACGTCACATAGCTCTCTCAGTGCCCAAGGCAGATGTAAAAGAAGGCAATGTTTTGAAGGCATCAAAGACATTCCCCTTGAAGACCGAGAGACCCATTTTGAAAGGTAAAGCAATGGTCTTCACAAGAGCTGATGAAGACCTGAACTAGGACAGTAGTAATGGGGATAAAGAAGAGGTTAAAGGTTAAAGAAATACTTAGGGAGTAAAAGAGTTGAAAACATCTGTTAAGAAAAATGGGCATGAGTCAAGCATCTGCTCTCTGGTCCTTTATGAGCAAACCCTGTCACTGACAGTTAGCTTTCCCAAATTGATAAGACCTGGAAACTGGAGTTCTTGGAAAGAATCTCATTTTGTGGAACAAAAGAATTCCATGCTTCATGTAGGGGAAAAAGATTATATTCCTTAAAAATCAAAATATGTATTGTCAAATAATTAAAAGGCAGTCAAATCCCCTCTTGGGAGGAGAAGTCCAAAACTGGTTATGAGATTTAAGAAAAAATATTGATTTGCTTTTATAATTGTAATAGAGAAATTAATGACAAATTTAGCTCAGGAAATTCACAACTATTTATTGGAGATGATGAAACTAAGAAGATATTAAGTATACCAGTACTCCTAAAAACAGCAACTACACAAACTCCACCACCCATGTAACAAAGATATTTATAATGTAGCGAAGGTGTGTTTGGGGAACTTAAAGAAATACCGTGAAACTAGAGAGTTTTAGACTAGGAAAGAACCTTGAGTTCATTTTTGTGTTCCACACTGTTCATTTTAATTATTGGAAACAAGGCTGGGAAGAATTAAGTGATTTTCCCCCAGCAAATACCGTTAAGGTTGGAGCCAGGATTAAAATTGTATCTCTTGACTCTCAAATACTAACACATTATTGTGAAGGTTAGAGTAGCATTTCAGAAGTTTGACATATATTTGCAAGAGACAAGAAGGTATTCAAAAGTGCTACTAGCAGGCTTCCCTGGTGGTGCAGTGGTTGAGAGTCCGCCAGCCGATGCAGGAGACACGGGTTTGTGCCCCGGTCCGGGGAGATCCCACGTACCGCGGGGCGGCTGGGCCCGTGAGCCATGGCCGCTGAGCCTGCGCGTCCGGAGCCTGTGCTCCACAGCGGGAGAGGCCACAACAGTGAGAGGCCCACGTACCGCAACAAAATAAATAAATAAATAAAAAATAAATGGGCAGAAATTCTGAATAGACATTTTTCCTAAGAAGACATATAGATGCCCAAGAGGTACATGAAGAGATGCTCAACATCACTAATCATCAGGGAAATGCAAATCAAAACCACAATGTATTATCATCTCACACCTGTTTAGAGTGGCTATCATCAAAAAGGCAGGAAATAAGTATTGGAGAAAAGGGAACCATTGGGTACTGTTGGTGGGAATGTAAATTGGTACAGCCACTGTGAAAAATAGAATGGAGGTTCCTCAAAAAGTTAAAAATAGAACTAACAATCTAAGGGTCCGCTGGTGCATGGATGGATAAAGAAAGTGTGATGTATGTATATACACAATGGGATATTATTCAGCCATAAGAAAAAAAGAAAAATTTGCAACAATATAGACAGACCTGGAGGGCATTATGCTAAGTGGAATAAGTCAGACAAATACCGTTTGAGATCACTTATATGTGGGATCTTAAATATATATATATTTAATTTAAAAACTAAGCTCATAGATACAAAGGACAGATAGGTGGTTGCCAGAGGTGGGGGTGGGGGTGAGTGAAACGGGTAGGGGCTCAAAAGGAACAAACTCCCAGTTATAAAATAAATAGGTCACAGGGATGTAATGTACAACAGTGTGACTACAGTTAATAATACAATATTGCTAAGAGAGTAGATTTTTTAAGTTTTCATTTAAAAAACGTGAAAGTTGATTGTCAAAGAAAGTAGCATAGAATGATTTAAAGAACATGGCAGTGGAATCCTAAGTCCAGAATTACGATTTAGGCTCATCTACCTAACAGCTATGTACATTTTGATAAGCCATTACTTTTCTGAGTTCTCACTTCCTTCCTAAGACAGAAATGATGATAATGCCTATCCTGACCCATCTTACAAATGTATTGTGAAGCTCAAATACAATATAATCAGTTCTTGATTATTCGTGATGATGGAAATGTGAAAAGCATGAACACTAAAAACCAAACATAGTAGGTAAATTAACATTTTTAATAACTGATACCAGAATACATTATTTTTGTGTGCTGATTTAGCCTTCTAATCATATTTTGCTTACAATAAAATTAATTCCATTTATATTTCTTTTACCTACACCAGCAGATGGCAGGAAGAACTAGCCTAGAGATAATTACAATGTGGTGACAGGAGTCATTTTGAAATTTAAAATTTACTATAATTAATTGGCAAAACAGAAAATAAAATATTGGTTTATAGTTATTTGACACTATCATACTTTGCTTGTCTTCTTCAATGAATTAAAACATTTTTCATCAGGAACTTTGATAAATGTCTCAACAATTCTTTCTGCTCCTTTTTTTCTGCATCCTGATTGTCCCACATACCTTTATGCCATCCTATAGTTGTCCAATCCCCACTCGCTAATCCCCCATACACATACATATATGTCTTTCTCCTGCCCTCTCCTGTTGCACCTTGTAGTTCCAAAATTAGCTCATTCAGCACCTCCCTATCTAAGCTTTTATTCTTTCTCCAGGACTTTTCTCAGCTGGGAGTAAGGAGGTATATATATATATATATATATATATAATTATTCAAAAAGATTAGTTGACATTAGACGGTGTTTTAGTTTTTATATTTTTAATACTTTGACCTGTATGCCTCTGGTACCTTCTGTACTCAGTCCTCTACATTGGAAGACTGAAGAAGGATGTGAGCCTGTTTTGTCCCTGTTATTCTGACCACATTTGTTTAATAACCATTCTACTTGGGCTACAGTCATACATAGCACTTTTGCCCTGCTCTCACCTCATGGTATGATTTTTTTTTTTTTTTTAATGCGGAGCCATATGCTTTTTTGCTTTTTTTTTTTTTTTTGGTTGTGCTGGGTCTTAGTTGCAGCAGGCAGACTCCTTAGTTGCAGCAGGTGGGCACCTTAGTTGCAGCTCGCCAGCTCCTTAGTTGTGGCATGTGAACTCTTAGTTATGGCATGCATGTGGGATCTAGTTCCCTGACCAGGGATAGAACCCGGGCCCCCTACATTGGGAGCATGGAGTCTTAACCACTGTGCCACCAAGGAAGTCCCTGTATGATTTATTATGTATGTGGGATTCTGTCATCCCAACTAAGTGTCTTTTAAGGTGTAGAACATTCATTCAAAAATACTTACTTCTGACCATATTAGAATAACTAGTGTAAGACTTACCTTCCCACCATAAACAACTAGAAAATGAGACAAAACATATGAAGCAACTGTTTCTAATATTGGACAACAGGAGTGTTATCCAGAAGAGAAAGGAAACAAACAGGGTAAGTCCTGGAGGCATATTACTGACCATCGCACAGAGAGCAGGAACTCAAGGGAAGCATGGCAGCATCACTGAGTTGAGAAAACTGAGTTCATAACTTAGGAAGACTACGGTGGCTAGGATTTATGGGAACATATACTGGAAGAGAAGGAGCTAATCAGGGGAAGGTCCAGAAATCTGCAAAGGAGTCCCCTTGAGTCTGTTGCTAAATGCTAAATGGACATACATAGAAACTCCACAAAGCTGGGCAACTACTGGAGAGCTCTAAGCTGAACATGTCCCAGAAATTGTACAGGAATGGGAGGTGTTGAGTTCTGTCCAGCCAGAGACATTGTTGAACCCCTGGAGCATTCAGTGGAGATCCAAGAAGGATCACAATTTAGTTAGAAGGGGTAAACTTGCCCTAAAGTAAAGGTACTCTAAACTCACTGTAACAACTCTCAAAAACATTCCTCAAAGGATCAAACAGATCCACAAATTAACTGCCTGAAAAAGTTCAACCCTTTGGAAAAATACAATAAAATTAAGACACCCGATGTAACATTTGCAATGTTCCGCATTAAATCAAAAGTCATTAGACATGCAAAGAATCAAGAGAATGTTATCCATAACCAAGAAAAAAAAAGTCAAAACCAACACAGAAATGACAGGAATGATGGAATTCACAGAAAGGGATTTTACAAGAGCCCTTGTAAATATGCTCAGTGATTTAAAGAAGAACTTGAACATAATGAGGAGAAAAGTGGAAGACGTATAAAAGAACCAAATAGAGATTTAAGAAATGAAAGGTGCAGTATTTGAAATGAAAAATTCATTTGATGGCCTTATCAGCAGAGTAGACATTAAAGAAGAAAGGATCACTGGACTTGAAGACAGTGAATAGAGATTATCTAAATTGAAGCGTAGAGGGGAAAAATGACTGAGCAAAATGCACAGAGCCTCTGTGATATGAGACAAGCAGTCTATCGTGTGTAAATGGAATCTAAGAAGAAAAAAAGAGTGGGAGAGGAACAAAAACTATCTGAAGAAACAATGGCTGAATTTTTTTCAAATGTTATGAAAAATATAAACACATAGATCTAAGAATTTCAATGAACCCCAAGTAGGATAAACATAATGTAAACCATAGCAAAGCACACTGTAATCAAATTCCTGCAAACCAATTATAAACAGAAACTCTTAAAAGCAACTAGAGGGAAAAATACACATTATATAAGGGGAGAAAAGATTGACTGCAGACTTCTTATTAGAAACAGTGCAAGCCAGAAAAAAATGAAATCTTTAAAGTACTGGAAAAATAAACTGTCAACATAAAATTCTATATCCTTCAAATATGATGGGGAAATAAAGACAGGAAAACAATAGCCAAGGGAATTTATTACTAGAAACTTGCACTACAATAAATATTGAAGGAAGTTTTTTAGGTGAAACCAAAATAGTACTAGATGGCAACTCAGATCCACTCAAAGGCATGAAAAGTCCCAGAAGTGGTAAATCTATGGATAAATGCAAAGCATTCTTTTCTTCACTTCTTAATTTCTTTAAAAGGCAACTGACAATTTAAATAAACATGATAACACAGTGTTGTACGGTTTATATTATGTAGAAGTAAAATGTATGCCAGTAATAACACAAAGGTTAGGAAGGGGTAATGGAAGAATACTACCGTAAAGTAGATTTCATTTATAAGTAAAGTGGTTTAGTAATATTTGGAAATAAACTAAAGTGCTTATTGTAAACCCTAGGTCAGCCACTTATAAAAAATAGAAAAAAAGAGGTGGAGTTAATAACACTTCAATAGTGAAGAAGAAATGGAATACAATTAATCCAAAAGAAGCTAGGGCAAGAGGAAAGAAATAAGTGAGTGTTGTAACGTTGGGCAATGATATTGCTATGAAGAAAATTGTTGGGATGCAATGCTCCATGAATGTTTTCATGTTTGTGCATGATTATGACTTTCTGAGAAAGACTGTTGGCACTTGGATTAAAGAATGTTTGAACAGCAAACAAAGTGTACAAGTCAGAGACCTCTGGAGAGATTAGAGACTTTTTCCTTGGATACATTTATTTACATTCTAGGGATTGTAAAACCTAAAGACCTCCCCCTCCTTTCCCCTAAGCTGATTTGTTTACATTACAGAGCAAAAGTCAGTAGGTCATATCTTCTCTCCGGGATGCAATGCTCCATGAATGTTTTCATGTTTGTGCATGATTATGACTTTCTGAGAAAGACTGTTGGCACTTGGATTAAAGAATGTTTGAACAGCAAACAAAGTGTACAAGTCAGAGACCTCTGGAGAGATTAGAGACTTTTTCCTTGGATACATTTATTTACATTCTAGGGATTGTAAAACCTAAAGACCTCCCCCTCCTTTCCCCTAAGCTGATTTGTTTACATTACAGAGCAAAAGTCAGTAGGTCATATTCTTCTCTCCACCACCACCACCCCCCCGCCCCGCCTCCCTCCCTCCCTCTCTCTGCCCCACCCGACCCGAGAGGGGAGGAGGAGCGGCAGCTGTGTCAGCTGTCCTACATCAACTCCCAAAATTCATGATTTAAAGGTTTCTCTCATCATGTCACCCCACAGGGGACTGGGACATGGAGAACTAACACAATTAAGAGTAATCAAAAGGCTGGATCTGATCCAAAATCCTAGTGTTATTTGTCAGAATGAATGAATGAATACTTTACAAAAATTCAGTTAGGAAGGGGGTATCTCACCTGTAAGGTGGTCTGGGAAGGCCTCTCCAAGGAGGTAACATTTGAACAGAGATGTGAATGAAAAGCCATGTAAGACCATAACGTGGGAGAAAAGCATAACATGCTTGGCTTTACTGGCTCTCCCAATGCCTAGCACACTTTCTCACACATAAGCAAAATTTAAATAAATAAGGGTCAAGTATATGACACTCTGAAAGGCTGGCCACTTCTGACTAGAGTATTATTTATCTATTCTATAAATTCAAGAGTAGCTGCATCTTCAGGGCTTCCCTGGTGGCGCAGTGGTTGAGAGTCCGCCTGCTGATGCAGGGGACACGGGTTCGTGCCCCGGTCCAGGAGGATCCCACATGCCGCGGAGCGGCTGGGCCCGTGAGCCATGGCCGCTGGGCCTGGGCGTCCGGAGCCTGTGCTCCGCAGGGGGAGAGGCCACAACAGTGAGAGGCCCGCGTAGTACCACAAAAAAAAAAAAAAAAAAAGAGTAGCTACATCTTCAGACAAAATGACTTTTTAGCCACAGCCTTGTTAGCTAGAAAAAGATGAGTTAGAAACCAAAATCAGTTAAGAACCAGCTAAAGCATAATTCATGTTTCATTTCCTTAAATAAATCATACGTGTATATATGCAAATTTAGGGTTAGGCACCACAAAATGAAGTTTTAGCTGCAAGGCTAAGTTCTTTTTACAGAGGTAGAAATAGGTATCACTAGCTTGGTCTGGGAATTACCCCATGCTTGTAAATGTGACATACACAAATGCTGGGAAGAACAGATATGGTTGAAAAATACAGGCAGTAGGAATAATAAATGAGCATAATGAATGTTAACTGGGTGATCACTAATGGTACAATCCCCTGTTAACAGGGGTGTACAGTGTCAGAAGCTTACAGCCAGAAGAGGAAAGGATGGAATTCAAAAGCCAAAAAGCAGCATATTCGTTGACTTGGCTGGAGCCAGTATCAGTGTAACCTCTTTGGTCAAAACGCTTCTTATCCCTGTTTCACCAGGTCATTCCTTCCTTTGATATGAATCATCTCTGAGAATCTGTAACAGGCACATCATTGTCAAGAAGTTAAAAGCAATTGATAAGTTGTTCTGGTAACACCTGTCAGTGAAATAACTCAGAGTACAAAACCCAGGCATTTAAGGAGTTGACAAGTATTATTAAACCTGTTTTGCAAGAGAAGAAGCTGGTTCAAAGAGGGAAAAGCTGTCAAAGGTAATGCAGTCTGTAAGTGGCTCAGGCCTCCTTCCTCATACAACCAAACTCTAACTGCGTGACCTCTCATGGCCCAGAAGACTGGGAGGCCACCTGAACATTTATCGGTGCTTCCTTCTGTCCAACTTTAAAATATCATGACATTTAAAAAAAAATTTTTTTTTAATAAATAAAATATCATGACATTTTAAAGTTACGAATTTGTTTTAAATTCAAATATATTTCTTATGACTGGTTTTCTCCTTCATTCAGAAATTTACACTATTTAAAAATTTTAAATGGTAGCGACAGTATATTTCTACCAGTACTGCTTCCCTTTTTTTTTTTTTTCCTTTGAGCACTTAATTGGTCTGTCTTTGACACCCTACTAAGAGCTCATGTTTGAATTGGGAAGAATTATGGTGATGCTTTCATACAGCGGATGGTGCTTTGTGCAGGTCCTTTCCTCAACCTGACCTTAATTTCATGATTTTAATAAAGAAAAAAAGAGAGAAAAGCCTAATTCAAAGTATATTAGGATCTATAATTCAGAAATGCTTCTGCCCGTTTGTAACTAATGTTCCAGTTGCTCTCCAGTTCACTTTCCACTCTTTAATTCATTCACTTTTTAAAAAATAATAAATCAGCAATAAACTATCTTTCAACAGAAAGCAGGGCAATAAGACAAAGGCTTGAGTGCACATCCTCTGTGCTGGACTGTAATCCAGGGAGCGAGAGTGAGGGCCATGGAAAGTGAAGCCGGGAAGCAGAAGAGCTTATACCAAGATACTTGATATGTTTAACAGGTTGCTCTGTCCTGCAGAACAGCCAGGAACAGAAACAGAAATCCTGGAGTGGGGAGAGGATGGCCCCGGGCAAGGCTCTATTAGGCTGCACCTGCAAGAAGCCAGCCGGAGGCAACTGGCGGCTAGAAAAAGATGCGGCGAGGCCAGATGAATCTGAAGTAGTAACAAGTGGCTTCTCATAAAACACAAAGATATTCTTGTTGAATATAGTAGGTCCCCTACATACGAAACTTCAAGTTGTGACTTTCCAAGATGCGAACATGCGTTCCATCAACGTCAGGCATGAGTGAAATTGCAGCTTGCCCTCCGTCTCCTATTGCTAATGATCCTACCATCTCCCACCTCCTCTCCCTCCTCCAGTCAGTAACTCTTCTTGCCTGTTCACTCAATGCCAGCCCCTGTATACTACCATACTTTTCAAGGTACTGTACTGTAAGATTAAAATGTTTTATTTTTTGTGTTTGCTCGTTTGTTATGTATTTGTATGAAAAGTATTGTAAACCTATTATTACAGTACAGTACTATATAGCCAATTGTGTTAGTTGGATACCTAAGCTAACTTTGTTGGACTTAACAAACAAGTTGGACTTACGAATGCGTTCTCGGAACGGCACTCGTTCGTAAGTAGGGGACTTACTGTACTTCCGTGCACTTTTGCCCCCCACTCCCATCCTTCTCATGGGTATCTGTCATTAACATTTCATTTCCTATGCATTTATATATCATATGAGAACATGTATCTTTTTCCTTTTAAGAAACATGAATCAGGGCTTCCCTGGTGGCACAGTGGTTGAGAGTCCACCTGCCGATGCAGGGGGCACGGGTTCGTGGCCCAGCCCGCAAAGGTCCCACATGCCGCGGAGCAGCTGGGCCCGTGAGCCATGGCCGCTGGGCCTGTGCGTCCGGAGCCTGTGCTCCGCAATGGGAGAGGCCACAACAGTGAGAGGCCCGCGTACCGCAAAAAAATATATAAATAAAAGAAACATGAATCGGGTCATACTAATCTTATTCTGTGACATGTTTTTTTCACTCGTGTTATTAGCATCACGGTTAGGTTTTATCTCATTGTCAGCAAGCTTATTTTGCCCTTAGGAGGTTCATTAGAAAACACTTATTTAACATTTGTTGAATTAATGTGTCAATGAAGGAATGATAGTATGAGTTCTAGTTATAGTTCTTGCTTATAGAAAGGAATGCTGCCAGTATTGGGAATGCACTGGGCAAGGTCTTGTAAAACATGGAATTTTTCTTGCCAGACAATTGAACAGTCATCCCAGCCTCTTCTTCCTCATTCATCAACACCTCCACATCTTCAATTCAGAGGAAAGAACGGATGCCATACAGGGGAGACATGGAAAAGAGATGTAGGGGTGGAAAAATAATCTTCCCTCTACCTTTCTAAGTTCTTGGCTGAGACCCCTGTAATGAAAAACAGATTAATAAGAGAAAAACAAACCAATTTATTAATGTATCCCTCAGGTATACAAGGGAGATACCCAGGGAAAAAATGAATCCCCAAGTCTTTTAAAAGGTGACTTAGAATTTGGGATTAAATAACATCTCAGTAGGGAACGGGGAGGGGAGTGGTAGGTCTCTTAGGGGAGAGTGAATGATTTTTAGGTCAGATGAATGGCCCCTTAGAAGAATAGATGGGAGTTGTGACAGTCTGTGACAATGTCTGTCTAGGCGTGGTATTGACTTCTAGTCTCTCCTGTGACAAGAGTCAATCCTCTCTGGTTGATGAAACTCCCAGGAAGGGGATTTATGGCAGTTGAGTTCCTTTGGGAGGATCTGTCCGTAGGCAGATAAGGGGAGTTCAGAGAAAGCCTCTCCCTGCATTTGCTGTTTTTCACGTGCCTACAGTCAAGACAATCAATATACCAAAGCAGCATATTTTGCAGTAGCACGTCCTCCTCCAGTCATATTTTGGAGCAGCATATTCTGCTACCCTTCAGAGATAACAGGAGACTCTTACAAAGGTTCATTCAGTCAGCAAATGGGGATAAGATGGTGCAGACATTGGTCCCTATCCTCACGCAGGGCAAGGCGACAACTGAGGGAGGAAGGAAATAAGAACAGGACGAAGATGTAGAAGGAAAAGAAAATAGTAGTGTTCCAAAGGAGTGAGGAATTTCAGTGATGGCTAAATTAGTACAGTGCTTGTGTTAATATAAGTTGTTTAGAAATGAGTTTAAATCCCAGCCATCTGCTCCCACATCAAACACATACACGCAGTACCCCTGATTTCACTCCTCCCCCACATACACGTACATACCAGTAATAATCTGGTGATATATTTTTCATGCCACAGTTGATAATAAAAAATACACTTAATTCAAACCAGTGAGTTATGACCCAGATCTAAGTATAAATATAGTGGAAGTCATAAGTTTCTTTAGTGACAGTCTTACTAATTATTTTGGCCTGTTTTTAGCCACATTGGATATTTTTTCTTTTTAAGGTTGCTATGAATGTTGTTTGCAGCAGCATCAATAAGCCAAGAATTCATATAGTTACTCAATCACACAGATTACTCATCATTGCCTGTTCATAACAGAATCCTAAAATGTTTAAGATTTCTGATGCAAATCAAAATCTCATCATCACTTGTCATTGCTAAATTAAATGACAGGATAATAACATTACATTAAAACCATTTTTCTCTTGATTGAGTACCTTTTTCAGAAGTGAACCTTGTAGATGTATATTTTTTTCATCAGTACTATAAATGCATTTAGAATCCAAGATAAAAATAGAATTGAAAAGGGGAGGAGTAGAGTGGGATGTTTTCAAATTATTGATGAGTCTCTTCTGAATCTCAAATAACCATATTTGACAGGGCACTGCTAGGGAATGGAGTAGTTTTGGCCCAATTTATTGAGACTTTTAGAAATACATAAAGGAGGTTCATAGGTCAAACTTCGTTTTTATTGACATGATCATGTGTTCTTGGCATCAGTCACATGTCATTCCATTGCAGACAGGCTATTTTCAGTTAGATCACAGCCTAGGTGGGAAATGAAGGTAAATTTCTAATCTGCTAAAACAGAGTAGGTTCTCAATTGAGTTATTGTGAACTTCTCTCTTGGTCTTTCTTTCCTGTCTAAAGCTAATTAACCTTTGGGGCACACCTGCCATCTCTCCCTTGGCTCCATCTGGCCCTTGGCCCTCTTTGTGGCCAGTCAACCAGTCCTCATGCCACTTGAGCTGATCTCCACTTGCCCCTATACCCAGAGCTCCTTTTCCATTTAAAGTCATCTGTTCTTCAGAGATTTTGTTTCCTCGCATCTTCCACCTTCAGTGTTATGGAAATCATATCCTGAAGCAAGTCTTTTACACTTTTTGCCTCGTTCATATTATCTTCATTAGACAGTAATGTCAGTAAAAATCCTTAGCACTTGGAGAAGTCAGTGAAGGTATAGACTGAAACAGGATTGGCTATGAGTTGACAATAGTTGAATCTGGGTGATGGGTACATGGGGATAGGGGAAGTCAATATAGCATTTCCTCTAGTTTTATATGTTTGGAATTTTCCATAGTAAAAATTTTAAACTAAACTTAGATCTTTAGAATGCTTATATATATATATATATATATATTATATATATGTATGCTCTTTTTGAGTCAGTGCATGAAATGGGTGGTATACAGGATGGACTAGGACCAAAACCTAATCCTGCCATCTAAATACCCCACTCCCACCCCACCCCCAAGGAAACAAATAAGATTCTTTAGTGCCCAGAATTGCAACTTCCCTCTTCTCCTTGGGTCCTACCAGAATCCTAGCACACTTCCTCCTTCTTGTAAATGACCAGATAAACCTGTACAGAAATGCACAATAACTTGGTCCCATTTATTAAGTCCCACTGTGAATAAAGTTCTGTGCTGGGCATTGGGAAGGGGGAATATGAAGTTACTTCCCTCCAAGAGTTCCCCAAGATGGAAAACAGAGGCACCCATGAACAACCCTGATGCAGCACAGACTCTAAGAGCCGTCATCTGAAGTAGAGCTACAGCAGTATGGCTGTGGGGCTGTGGGGCAGTGGGGGAGGGAAGAGTTTTGTCAAGCAGATGCATTCTTGACAGTGATGCAAACTACTGAATGTTATCTTCAAGGAAAAGGTAATCTTTCCTGCTTCTGCTTGCAGTTCTGGCTGCTAAGACTAGAGTTCCATCAGTAAACTTCCCTCTGTATTCTGAAGAGCTTAAATTGAATGCAGTTTCCAATGTGCTTTTTTTTTTCTCCTTCTCTTTTAAAATTATGATAGCCTTACTTCTCGTCTGCCAAAAACTGGTGAAACCATCCATGGTCATAAGTTTTTTATTGGCTTTGGAGGGAAAGGTGCCAACCAGTGTGTCCAAGCAGCTAGGCTTGGAGCAAAGACATCTATGGTGTGCAAGGTAAGTGTAAAGTACGGTGGAGAGGGTTCTAGAGGTGAGAACCCGGTTTAAGACATGAGCTCATTTTTTAAAACTATTTTAAAGTGAACAATTCAGTGGCATTTAGTACATTCACAGTGTTGTACAACCACCATTTCTATCTAGTTCCAGAACATTTCCATCATTCCAAAGTAAAAACTCCTTGCCCATTAAGCAGTTTCTCCCCATTCCCCCCTCCCCTCAGCCCCTGGCAACCACCAGTCTGCCTTCTGTCTCTATGGATTTATCTATTCTGGATATTTCCTATAAATGGAATTATATGATATGTGACATTTTGTGTCTGGCTTCTTTCACTTAGCATAATGTTTTCAAGGTTCATCTACCTTATAGCATGTATTAGTACTTTATTCCTTTTGTGGCTGAATAATATTCCATTGTATATACCACAATTTGTTTATCCATTTATGTGCTGATGGGCTGTTCCCACCTTTTGGCTGTTGTGAACAGTGCTGCTATAAACAAGTACATGTACATGCATGTTTAAGTATCTGTATGAGTCTTTGAGGGGTTCGTGGTTTTTTTAATTTATTTATTTTTATTTATTTTTGGCTGTATTGGGTCTTCATCGCTGCACGCAGGCTTTCTCTAGTTGCAGCGAGCGGGGGCTACTCTTCGTTGTGGTGCACAGGCTTCTCATTGCAGTGGCTTCACTTGTTGCGGTGCACAGGCTCTAGGCACGCGGGCTTCAGTAGTTGTGGCTCGCGGGCTCTAGAGCACAGGCTCAGTAGTTGTGGTGCACGGGCTTAGTTGCTCCACGGCATGTGGGATATTCCCAGACTAGGGATCGAACCCGTGTCCCCTGCATTGGCAGGCAGATCCTTAACCACTGCACCACCAGGGAAGCCCAGGTTCGTTGTTTTTAAAGATTTAAATAGGAGAGAGTAATCTTCCTTGTCCTTCATATTAGTTTCTACCTCACTGAATCCTCTGGGAAGTAGCAGTCCTCAAATAACTTAATGCTGCATTCCCTGAATTTAATGAGTTTATAACCGGAGTGTAAGAAGTGAGGGGAATTAGCCTACTCCAGTGGGTTTCTGTGGTCCAGCTTCTAAACAACAGCATAAATCATCCTGTTTTTAGCAGGTTTCACTCCAGCAACACAGCTCTTGGAAACTTGGTCTAATAACTGATGATTTACTCATCTCTAAGCTATTTTCTTCTAATGCTGTATCTTGGATCAGAAAGGAGTCTGGGCGACTTCCCTGGTGGTGCAGTGGTTAAGAATCCACCTGCCAATGCAGGAGACACAGGTTCCGTCCCTGGTCCGGGAAGATCCCACATGCCGTGGAGCAACAAAGCCCGTGCACTACAACTGCTGAGCCCACACACCATAGAGCCCGTGAGCCGCAACTACTGAGCCCGCATGCTTCTGTTCCTCTCACATCCACTCCTATGGTTTCGTGATTCATTTCCCAAGTTGTTTCACAATTCAAATATTTCTATTTTGCATTTTGGGAAATGTTCGAGTAAGGAGGCTGATTAAACAGAGGTGCTATTTGTTTTATTCTGGTCTGTGTATGATGGTTATGTGAGCACCTGTACAATTTTGAAAGTTCTTTATATCTACTGTGACTGATTTAGTCGTCTGTTGTTTAGCCCCACAGTGGAATTTAGCCTGGGTGTCTGTACAGAAAGGACATGGAAACATGGCTTCAGCTAAAACCTATACAAGGTTACTTTGCTTAGATATCCTGGGACCTTTAGACATGGATTTATTTAAGCTTAAACAGATTGCATTGTATTCTTAGACTTCTTAAAAAGAAAAATATCTTTTATAATAAGAGTTATTGTTATCCATTAATCATAATATTTCATTCAATTATGAAGTATATTTTTATTTAGCAAATTAGCCAAACTGCCTCATAGCAGGTTTCTTAAAGATAACAAATTCCAAGTAGAAAACCAAAATCATGAAATTACTCAAGCTAAAAATGAACAGATGGAGCAAAAGAAAAACAGGTAGAAAATTTTCTTAGCAGCCTTAACTTACTACTGCCCTGCAACAAGCTCAGATTCAAGCTCTGATGGAGGAGCACTGGCACAGGCACAACATCTGATACTGAGCTAAGGGGAAATATTTGTCAGGACATTGTGATGAAGGCTATTAAGCAAGAATCCATCGAGATGCGTACAGTGACACGTGTAATGAAACACTTCAAGTAGTTAAGAGTTGTGTAGTCAGTACTCAGCTGAGTCACTGGCCAAGGCCACAGTCCGAGGATCATAGGGAGCCCCACCCTCCCTATCCCACCCCACTAGGTGGCCACAAAGCACGGAGCTCATCTCCCTGTGCTATGCGGCTGCTTCCCACTAGCTATCTGTTTTACATTTGGTAGTGTATATATGTCAATGCTACTCTCTCACTTCGTAAAGGACTTTTTAAATAGGACTCAGATCTCCATTGCTTTTTGTCCCCGTTTCAATACAATAAATATTGTAAGCCTGGGCATAGATATGCTCCCAGTTGGCTATATCGTTCTTATGAAAGGAATAAGATACATGGTTATATATATATGTACATATATATGTGTGTGTATGTGTGTATGCATATATATATATATATATATTGCATGATTAGCACAGGAAAAGGCAACTAGAACAACGGACTAGAATAATGTACTGAACCTCTGCCGTATCTGTGTGTGTTTGTGTGTGTATATATATATATATATATATATATATATATATATATATATATATATTTTTTTTTTGGCCACACCAGGCAGCTTGTGCGATCTTAGTTCCCCAACCAGGGATCAAACCCACACCCTCGGCAGTGAAAGCGTGGAGTCCTAACCACTGTACCACCAGGGAATTCCCAAGATACGTGGTTATATTAAACAGCATTATTTACACCAAACCATTAATGGAGCTGTTATGTTTTTACTAAAATAATAATAGTAATACAGTCTCATTTTTAAAATAATGCACCCACCTGCTTGCTTCCATGATCAATTGCTTTTCTGTTGAAGATAGGCAGCAACAGGAAGAATTACAAGTGTCTGGGAGAACTAGATGGCCAGGAAAGTAGTTTATAAGATTGACTCCAAGCAGCAGTAGCCCTGCCCCTACCCCAAGAGAAGCAGCCATAGTAGCAGCAGTACAGCCATGATGATGATGATGATGATAACACCAAGTCATATTACTTAATCCTTTAAAGTTTTAAATGTCCTTTCATGCATATTATTTTATTTTACCCTCACAGCAAACTGGCTGGGTCTTTCCAGATAAGGAAACTGAAGCCTGTAGACGGTTAAAGTGGCTTGCCCCAGATCACACAGCTAATGTGAAGGGACTTCTGACTTCCATGACACAAATGAAAATATTTTCTTCCTATTCTTAGGCTTTTTTCACTACTTTTACTTTGTAATGTATCACTACAACCTCCATGCGAAGTTAATGGAGCTAGAGTTGACTTCTAATCCTCAACAGTGTTGCTATTTTTCCATTTATTTTTGACAAGAGAATACCAAAGAAGGCAAAAACAAAGGATTTTATTCCACTTCTCATGTAGAACTTAGAAGGCCAGCCAACAGATTTGCCAGGAAATCACTATTAGAATAAATCTGGAACCATAACAATCACTGAGGGATGTAGCCAATCAGGTAATTCTCTGGGCAGGAAGAAGATAGGCAGCTACTGCAGCCTCTAAAATACAGCTGCAGCAAGCCTGCAAAAGCTTTCACAGCCTGAGCATGAAATCCCTTCCTAATTAGGCCTCTGATGCACACGATATTCCACCTGGTGTTATAGCTGTGTCTCCATGTCTTATTTTCCCTCCAATATCATCAGTTTCTTGAGGGCAAAACTCCATGTTTTGGTTTCTTCCTCCCCTCCAACAATTCTTCCGAACCCTGGCACTTCTTAATATTTGTAAATCAGCACCATTTATCAAGCCTGCCCTTGGTATTCACCTTAAACAGATTTTGCCTGTATAAAACTGATAGGGAAGGGTAGAGAAGTTCCTTTGCTCTAATTTATATCAGGCTCCACATGCCTAGGGATGGCCTTTCTTAATTCCTACAGCATTCTTATAATGATACTTTCCCAACTATACAACACTTTTGATTACACATGGGAGAGAGTTAAATAATGTAAATAAATTTTTTTTTTTTTAAAGATGAGATAACAAAGATTTTGTTTTCTGGTGTGAGTCTTTGACCTAAGAAACAGGATGCCTTGGCTCTTACCTGGTAGAAAATGGCCAGCCTTCCATAAAGGAAACCTTTAGTCGATGACCTCCTTCTACCAGGGGACTCTCCCCACAGCAACCCTCTGTACTTCACTGTAGAGATAGAAATTCTGCTAATAACAACTTATATATTATTTGAGATTATTGCCTAATCAGCATTTCCACCAGAAAAGGACCACAGGGAAAAGTGTTCCTTGAGGAAGAAGGCGTCAGAGGTGGCATTTAAGTCAGAGGTCAGCAAACTGTGTCCCATGGGGCAAATCTTGGTCACCATGTACTTTTGTAAGTAAAGTTTTATTGGAACACAGCCATACCCATTTGTTCACAGATTGTCTTTGGCTGTTTTCACACTACAATAGCAGAGCTGAATAGGTGCAGGAGAGACCATCTGGCCTGCAATGTCTAAATCATTACTACCTATCTGGCCCTTGACAGAAAAAGTTTTCTGACCCTTAACCTAGACAGTCTAAAAGCTTACCAGGAGGGCTTCCCTGGTGGCGCAGTGGTTGAGAGTCCGCCTGCCGATGCAGGGGACACGGGTTTGTGACCCGGTCTGGGAAGATCCCATGTGCCGCGGAGCGGCTGGGCCCGTGAGCCATGACCGCTGAGCCTGCGCGTCCGGAGCCTGTGCTCCGCAACGGGAGAGGCCACAACAGTGAGAGGCCCGCGTACTGCAAAAAAAAAAAAAAAAGCTTACCAGGAAATGTTATCATCACTCATTGAGGTTCTTGATCAAGTTAACCTCTAGGTTTCTTTCTGTTGATATGTCCAAAGAGGAGCAGAATATACCAGGAGTGCTGACACCTAGATAGAGACGTTATCCACTGACCAAGTGCTCATCTGCAGGACAGAAAAATAGAAGTATAGTTCAGGTGTGGCAAGCCTAAAAGCCTATGAGGCCAAACAGGTAACATACATTGCAGTAGGCCAGGTGGGGGCTATGGTGAACTAGAGAGCATGTGCTCACTAATGAGATAGGTTCAGCTCTGTTGTCTTGCAAGAATGTAGGCCTGGTGTTTACCAGGACCTCTAAATTTTCAGGACTTCCCAGAAACGTGTTTGTTTTTGTGGAGTCTCCTGATATTTAAATGGTGACAAGCTGGTTAAAAGTAAAAATAGGAGGAGATCCACACAAAAACCTGCACATGGATGTTTATAGCAGCTCAATTCACAATTGCCAAAACTTGGAAGCAACCAAGATGTCCTTCAGTGGGTGAATGGGGAAATAAACGGTACATCCATGCCATGGAATATCATTCAGCACTAAAAAGAAATGAGTAATCAGGCCATGAAAAGACATGGAGGAACCTTAGATGCATATTACTAAGTGAAAGAAGCCATTCTGAAAAGGCTACGTGGTGTATGATTCCAATTATATGGCATTCTGGAAAACACAAAACTATGGAGACAGTGAAAAGATCAGTAGTTTCCAGGGCCTAAGAGGAGGGAGGGATGAATAGGCAGAGCACGGAGGATTTTTAGGGCAGTGAAACTATTCTGTATGAGACTATAATGGTGTATACGTGTCTATACGTTTGCCAAAACCCAAAGAATGTACAATCCCAGAATGGACCCAGATGTAAGTATGGAGTTTGTGTGATGATGATGTGTCAATATAGATTCATTGATTGTAAAAAATGTGAAACCCTAATCATGTTGTCTGTGAATGGAAGAGTCCAAAGGAAAAATCGAAGTATCATTACCAGAATGGATGCTAGGATGCAAAACAACAGAATTCCACTACACCAACTTACCCAAGTTAGCTAGGACTTTTTAAATTCCCTCCTCTTTGCCCCATGTCAGGGTCAGTGGAGAAGATAAGAAGATTCTAAAACACCAGGCAGGTCATTACAAAGATGCCTTCATTTATACTGAAGTATGAACAGCTGACATTCTTCGTAAATAGCGAGGATTGTTGATGGTGGACAGCTCTGTCTCAATGGCAATTTCCATATGAAAAGATCAAAATGAGAGTGAAGCTACAGAACTTGTGACAGTCATTAAATGTTTCACGTTTTAGGCAGGATACAAATGGAACATTAATATATAACAATTATTTGGGCTGAAATCAAGTATAGCATCTTACATTAAGAGGATTAATTAGTTAATGTTTACAAAGTACCATGCAGATATGCCCTTTTAAAATGCTAAGTATTCTAAAAACTACATTGTAGCATTTTACTAAATGTAAAAAATCTAATGTGCATCATTTCTTTGGTACAGGTTGGCAAAGATTCCTTTGGCAATGATTATATAGAAAACTTGAAACAGAATGATATTTCTACAGGTAAAATTTCATCTTTCTTAAAGTTAGTTTTTATAACTTTCTTCTGGAATCTGGTTACAAGTTGAAATTACAATAGAATTATTAGATCCTCCCCTGGTGGCCAGAGAATTTTTATGCACAGCTTTGTCTAGTCTTGCTTAAATATCCTTTGGTTAATTCTTTCATGTACGTTTCTCCAGACAGGAATAAAATGATAGGAGGTTACAAGCATTCATCTCATAGAAATGTTTCAAAAGTTGGGCTTCCCTGGTGGCGCAGTGGTTGAGAGTCCGCCTGCTGATGCAGGGGACACCGACCGGTTCGTGCCCCGGTCCGGGAAGATCCCACATGCCGCGGAGCAGCTGGGCCCATGAGCCATGGCCGCTGAGCCTGCGTGTCCGGAGCCTGTGCTCCGCAATGGGAGAGGCCACAGCAGTGAGAGGCCCGCATACTGCAAAAAAAAAAAAAAGTAGGTGACAAGAGAAAACAGGTGCTGCGTTCACAAAAGATATCTTAAGAAAAGTCATTGAATGTCATAGCTGGAAATGATCTTAGAAACCACTGATGCTGATACCATCATTTCACAAAAGAGGAAAACTGAAGGCCAGATTGGTTCTGAATTTGTCCAAGAGCACACAGTTAGCTGGAGCCAGAGCCAGGACTGGAGTGCAGGTCTTTGGCTCCAGTTCAAGGCTCTTTGCTGCTGCTAAAGGCTGCCTGATCAACATTTCCATTTACACGCCAGACCATAGTTCTTGATGAGATGCGAAGCTTATGAAAATGAAGAAAATCAAACAATCTCATTTTATGAGTTTGACCTTTAGTCTTTCATCTCAAGTCTGTCATTTCTTTCACTGAAGAAAAGAAATATGGTGGTCTAGAAAAATGCATATGTGTACAACTGTGAATAATCTGAAGGCATTGGAAGCAGGGGTGGTTTGCTGGGTTGCCACTAATGTAGAAAAAAGGCACAGCTAAGTGTGAAGACTTGTATTTTCCTCATTGTGTAGGTGATGGGTATAAATTATCACTAATTACTTATTTCTTTTTTATCATTCCAGATGGTTAAAGGTTAAAAAGTTTTTCCAAGGATTAGTGGTGCATTGAAATTGTTAAAATAGATTATCCTTGCCAGGCTGTACATACATGACTGTGATTTCCTTTTTCTTTTAGAATTTACATATCAGACTAAAGATGCTGCGACAGGAACTGCTTCTATAATTGTCAGTAATGAAGGTATGTGTTTCACATATTCGAGTATCATTTCCAGAACTAGAGCAGAAGCATCAGTTTTTACCCTATTCCTATGGATCTCTTACCATAACCACCACTCCAAGTTTTAATGTGTGGTCTTTCCAATCTAAATATATATGTTTCCCTTTACTTATACTTCCCTAGTTGATCATTCAAATACAGAATTGTCCATCCAATACATATGAAGTGGTATAGTTGCCTCAAAATTATACTTATATTCTGTAGCATCCCATTACCCTTCATGTGAACCCAGAATTGACATCTCTCTCTAAAGTAGTTAAGTATTCATCTGTCATTTCAGTTACACTAAGTAAATAAATGTAAATAGGTGCAAAAGAAAGTTGATGAATCATATTTATAGAATATGTACTGAGCAAATGGCAGCAACCAATTACTTCTAACTTATTGTTAGTGTTCAATTTTGTCTGCTCTTTAAACAGCAACCAAATCTCAAAAGTCTATGTATACAGCTATGCCTGTCACGAGGCCTTGCAATAGTTGAAACATTTGTCTTTTAAAAACAGTAACTTTCAGGACTTCACTGGTGGCACAGTGGTTAAGAATCCACCTGCCAATGCAGGGGACACAGGTTCGTTCCCTGGTCCGGGAAGATTCCCCCATGCCGCGGAGCAACTAAGCCCATGCACCACAACTGCTGAGCCCGCGTGCCACAACTACTGAATCCCATGCACCTAGAGCCCATGCTCTGCAACAAGAGAAGCCACCACGATGAGAAGCCCGTGCACCACAACGAAGAGTAGCCCCCACTCACTGCAACTAGAGAAACCCCGCGCACAGCAACAAAGACCCAACACAGCCAAAAATAAATAAATTTATGGGGGGATAAAAAACAGTAACTTCCCTTTACCCTCAAGTAAACTTTTCATAATTGCTGCCAACTATTTTAAGTATAAAAACACCTACATAAGATTTTTTTTTTTCTTTTTCTTTTTTTTTTTTTTGCGGTACACGGGCCTCTCACTGCTGTGGCCTCTCCTGCCGCGGAGCACAGCCTCCGGACGCGCAGGCTCAGCGGCCATGGCTCACGGGCCCAGCTGCTCCGCGGCACGCGGGATCCTCCTGGACCGGGGCACGAACCCGTGTCCCCTGCATCGGCAGGCAGACTCCCAACCACTGCACCACCAGGGAAGCCCTACATAAGATTTTTTAAAATTAGAATTAACATTCAGAAGGACCAAGCATTTCATGGAGCACCTAGGACAGAAAAACCTACTGCATTGTGAGAAGTCAGAGTGCATTGTTTTAAATTAGGATTTCTCACAATACGTCTTTTATTTATAATGCAGTTTCATGAAGTTATGGTATTTTTAGTTCTACTTTAGTGATCTCAAAGTTGCAATAACAACGCCCCAAAAAATATATTCCACTTAAAGACAGTAGACAAAAGATTTCATTCTAACAACAGTCTGTGTCCATTATTTTAAGCTACATTTAAGTAGTTATTGCTGCTAACAGCAGCTCATTCCCTGTCTTAAACCTCTTTTTTGTGTTCTAGGGGTATCGAGTTCTGTTTCTTTCTTATCTGTGTAACAAAATACTGCATTTTCCGTGCAAAGATATTTAATATTGTGTATGGGGTGCCTGTTATGGTAGACTCTGTCTGGCTTATAGTGTATGGTAATGCCCTCGAGAGTACAGATTGTAGTAGAAGAGCTAACACAAATACCCAGAGAGGCAACAATCAGCATCTTTAAATGAAGGGATGAGTAGCAGTTTTGACAAGTTTAATTTGAGGCATGAACAAGCTCGCCATATGGCAGTGTCCACCAGACAGCTTTCATCTTGGGCTTTGTCACTCATCAGCCAAGGCCAGGCCAGAAATGTCTATTCAGGAGTCAGCAACACAGAGCAGCAGTTGACTGTAGCAGAGAGAATGAGGTCACTGAAGGAGAAAGGCGAGGAGGTATGCTGTCTTTCAGTGTGCGGGTACTTTGAATTTTTCCAGTACTGAGATAGGGTTTATGCTGAACCATCCCCACTTTATTAAGTCCTCCTTGGCCAACAGACACATCTGTGGTAAGATGATAGGCCAGCATGTGTTCTGCGGTCAGAGGTAATTTTAGGTCACGTCTATACAAGATCAGCACAAGCAGCCTAGAGCACAGAAAAGACTGATGCAACTCATCCCCCTAGGTCAGGCTGTCCTATAGAATATAATGCAAGCCACGTCCATAATTTTACATTTTCCATTAGCCACATTTTAAAAAGTAAAAAGGAACTGGTAAAATTAATCTTAATGTATTCACTTAACTCAATATATCCAAAATATTGTCCTTTCAATGTGTAATCAAAATGTTCTTTAAAATTAATGAGGGACTTCCCTGGTGGTGCAGTGCTTAAGAATCCGCCCACCAATGTAGGGGACACGGGTTCGAGCCCTGGTCCAGGAAGATCCCACATGCCGCAGAGCAACTAAGCCTGTGCGCTACAACTACTGAGCCTGCGCTCTAGAGCCCGCGAGCCACAACTACTAAAGCCTACACGCCACACCTACTGAAGCCCGCGCACCTAGAGCCCGTGCTCCACAGCAAGAGAAGCCACTGCAATGAGAAGCCCACACACCGCAACAAAGAGTAGCCCCCACTCGCCGCAACTAGAGAAAGCCCACGCGCAGCAACGAAGACCCAATGCAACCAAAAATAACTTAATTAATAAATTTAAATAAATAAAATTAATGAGATATTTTACCTTCTTTTCTTAAAACTTAGTCTTTGAAATCTGCCATGTATTGTACGATTGAAGCACATCACAGTCTAGACAAGCCACGTTTCAAGTGCTCGGTCACCACATGTGGCTTGTGCTCATGACTACCGTATTGGACGGCACAGCTCCTGAGAGTTCACCTGACAGAGAAAATGCACCACCACGCCTCCCTCACTTGCGTGGGATTGTAGAGTGGGTCCAAGTGATAAGCATACAAGATTCCTTAGTCCTGCTTCTGTTTGATCTAGTACAGTATAGGCCAAATATCACTCTCTCCCTACCTTAAGTTATCTCGTATAGTTTTTCATGTTTGATATCATAAAATGTGTTTCGATTTACAAAATCACTTTTCTGAATACCCTGGGGTACACACATGAACTGACTGCATGTTAAAGAGCATGAGTTTTTAGCATTAAGCAAGCTGATTCCTATTTATACTCATCATTATGACCTCTGTCATTTAGGATTCAGAATCTGTACCACGTATATTGTACCAGCCATTTCCCATAAGAGAAAATTTTTAAGTATGTTATATATAATTCATCAGCTAATATTCTTTGTAAATATATAAGAATATTAATAAGGGAAATCTTTTGTTTTAGATTTTTTCTCAAGATGATCAGAATAATGTGATACCTACAGAGATGTAAAGGAAGATCCATTAGGAATACGAAATTTAACATGAATGGCTTAGAAATGCTAGAATTAATACTTACATTTTATATATAATGACTTTCTAAGGATGATTGTAACATTGCAGGATGTCGTTGCTTGGTTTTGCTTGATTTTTAATATAAACATGTAGAAATTCTTTATAGGCCAGAATATCATCGTTATAGTGGCTGGAGCAAATTTACTTTTGAATACTGAAGACCTGAGGGAAGCAGCCAGTGCCATTAGCAGAGCCAAAGTAATGCTCTGCCAGCTAGAAGTAACTCCAGCAGCTTCTTTGGAAGCCCTGAGAATAGCCCACAGCAGTGGAGGTAATTCTACACATTTGTCCTTCTTTCTGTAAAAGCTTTTATCACTGTCTCAGTGAAAGTTAACCTTTCAAGTTAAGCAAAGCCATACTTTTTCTGCAGTAAAATATTCTTTCTCCCATCTGTGAGATTCACTGTCTTCCTGTAGTTCTCGATAATGTTAGAAAACCTTAAAAATAGTGAAAAAATAACATGAGTAGCATTTCTGATATCTTGAAATACAAATCTCCAATCTAGTTAGCAGAAATAATTCAAGTAGTAACTAGAATCTTTGAAGCAGCCCATTGTCCAAGATACACTCTGAGTAGTAGAATGAGTTCCATTCTGACAAGCAGAGGTTAAGCTGCAGGTCATGTATAATCACTGCCCAGGTACATTTGGATAAATGTCTCAAGGAACTGAAGATTTGTTCTTTCTCCTTTTTGTAAAACTTTATTGTCTTTTCTATAAACAACAAACGATTATTTATATGTAACATTTTCTTTGTTGTCAGTGTCCTTTAAGCAGCTTTTTGTTTTGTTTGATCTTTGACTTTGGAAATTTTCAACACACAGAAGCAGGCAGAATTGTATAAGGAAACCCATCACCCAGCTTCAAGAGTCATCGACTCGTGGCTAATCTTGATTCATCTGTTCTCCCACCCACTCCCCTTCTCTCAACCCCAGCACGTGACCAACTTTTTAAAACTCCAGATAGTTTCTTTCTGTTTGCTTCTTTTTTACCACCCACTAGTGGGGAAAGTGTCTTCTGAGTTAGAATCCCATTTCTGTTCCTTGTTAGCTTTGTGGTCTTAGCAGAATTATCTGATTTTTCTGAGCCTTATCTGTTAAATGCATACAGAAATACTCCCCTACAGAATTGGTCTAAGAATGAAATAAAATATGATGCCAAGTATGGTGTAGTACTTCTCAGTAAACGCCAATTTTCTTTTCTCTTTCACGTGTCTCTTTAAATTAAAATTAGGATGATATCCTGATCTCAGCACCCTCTGGTCAAAAAAATCAAAATAAAAAGTAGCCACTCTAAGACAGTGGCTTCTCCTTGATATTGTGGCCATAGTTCTGTGAATTATACTAAGAAGAAAATAGGGAGAGAACCACATTGACTTTTCCAGCTAAAACTTTCTCATCAAGTTACAAAACCAAAAAAAAGAAGAAGAACAGTAAGTGTGTGTATGTATCTGTGTGTTTATATAAGTGATTCTCTCAAAGTGTATAGTGTTCTACATAGCAATAAATGGAAAATAAGTTACTGAAATGATTTTGTGGAGAATTTTAAAATGTATGTCCTGATTTAACAAATTTCCTCTTGGCAAAACAACATGCTGTGGCAAATTCTCACTGACATTTAATGTATTTTTAATGGACTCGAAGCTGTCAGAAAGAATTTTAAGCCAAAACCCATTTGGTTACATTTTCTCAGGGTGTCACAGATAAAGTCTAAGGCTTATGGTGAGCATTCTCTGCAATGACTGCACTCATCATAATCAGGTGATGTGAGTACACCGTGCCACTTCATTCATGCTCCTGTCTTTCCTTGTACAGGTCAAAGTATATTCTCATGTAACTTCTTTTTTTCCTACTGTCCCTTGCTTCTCAGAGATGACTGTTCCCTCTGTCCTAGTCTAATGGCCTGTCACCTACCCATCTTGTGGCAGAGAGAAAGGTACAGGAACCACAGTTGAGGAGCTAACCTCTCACAGGTGAGGCTAGAGTTACCCGGAGGGACAGGCAGCCTGACTCGAGCTGTCATTTGTGTGGGGGGGGGGCGTCCAGCAATGCCTCCTCCATCACCTGCCAAGCAGTTCCTCTAGTCGAGGAGCTGGAGGATCTGGGGCATCAGGAATGGGTGTGGGGGGGGGGGCGTCCAGCAATGCCTCCTCCATCACCTGCCAAGCAGTTCCTCTAGTCGAGGAGCTGGAGGATCTGGGGCATCAGGAATGGGTGGGGGTAGGTGATGGAGGGCCAAAGATCACCTAGCCTACTTCACATTGCTCCTGAGAGCCAGCATGCCTAAGCAGTGATTCTGCGTGATCTTTCTTATATAGTAATATTGGAAGTAGTAATTCCTGCACTTATATGTACTTTACAGTTTATAAAGCACTTTCATATATATTTGGTCCTCAGAAAAACCTTATGACAAAAATATGGCAGGCATTCTTCTCCCAGATTGAAGGGGAGAAGACAGACTTGGAGAGGTTAAGTAATTAGCTCAACCACGGTCACTGTAGAAACCAGGATTCCAGACTCCAAGACCCAAGTTCTGTATCCTAGAGCACATTTTAAGTAAAGAAACTGCCACATCCCATTGATATCAAGGAACTGAGCCTTTATGAAGAGTGTCTCTAGAAAAGTGAAATCCATGAATCGTAACAATGTCCAACATGTAGCCTAAGCTTTGAGTGTTATTACTGCTCGAGTCACAGAGACAAGACCCTAGAGTGTTCTCAGCAATGTGTCCCCTATCTGCAAATGCCCATGCACACAGGAGCCTCTGTCTAGAACTCAACTGGTCCCCGTTTGGTAGGTAACAGTCAGACACAGCTTAGATTTTATACTATGAGGTGTGTGTGTGTGTGTGTGTGTGTGTGTGTGTGTGTGTGTGTGTGTGTGTGTGTGTGTGAATTTAATGCGTCTTCATTCTCACCTGAGAGAAGAGTGGTACAATGAAAGGAGCACTGGTTTGGGAGTCATGAAGTATGGCTTTGAATTCAGAATCAATCACTTACCAAATAGGGGACCTCATGCAAGTAAGTCAGTTCCTTGCACTGAGCCTCATTTTATTCTGTGAACAAGGGAATTGGACTGAGAGCTCTCACAGTTCTTCAGTGTCACAATGTGAAAATGGGCTGATCACAGAGCAGGCCCAGCAGAGCATAAAGACCTGTTGATTGCTGAGTGTCCTGTCCATTACCCCACAAGGCTGCATATGTGCTAATCAGCATTATTCCATCTACAAGGAAGATGGTAAAATCCATGTCATCATCATCATCTATGGGTTTATTATCACAACTCCTTTATCTATATACTTATCTGTGTACTTACAAGCAGTGACATTTGAATTAAACACATTGTATAACTGGGTTATGTATCAGTTGTTAAAATACAGAGGAAAAGACCCCCCGCCTTCATCTTTGAATATACTGTCTCAGAAATCGCTCTCTTTACCAAAATGAAAGCATTGGTTTTAAACAGCACCTGCAACACCAAAAATGACTTGGGAGCCCTCTACAGCCCCCTCCTCTCTAGGTCACAGTGGTGTGAGGTAGGCCCACGGCAGAGCTGGTGGTACAGCTGCTTGTGATGAAATTATGCCTGTTGGTTCTGGTCTTTATATCCATTTCAAAGCAAATGGGACATTACAGGAACAATTATAAATAATTGAGATTGTAAGATCGCCAAGATTAAACTCTAGGTAGGATACAAAATATCTTTTAATGACACTTTAGTCCTTTTCCATTTGGCAAACAGAATTTCTTGGCTGGCCACCTTGACTTTCACAATAACATGGTCCAGCACATAGCCCAAGTTTTGGGTGTTTTTGATGCTCAAGTCACAGAGAAGAACCTCTAGAGTGGGAGACTGCCAAGCCAGTGTTTTGGGTAGCCCAACCTTCCTATGGTTTCTTTACTTAGGGTGATTTTCTTCCCCTGTTTCTCTGAGCTTGTTATTAGGGCCTTCTTTTTTTTTTTTTTTTTATAATACACAATGTATTTATTTATTTATTTATTTATGGCTGTGTTGGGTCTTCATTTCTGTGCATGGGCTTTCTCTAGTTGTGGCAAGTGGGGGTCACTCTTCATCGCGGTGCGCAGGCCTCTCACTATCGCGGCCTCTGTTGTTGCGGAGCACAGGCTCCAGACGCGCAGGCTCAGTAATTGTGGCTCACGGGCCCAGTTGCTCCATGGCATGTGGGATCTTCCCAGACCAGGGCTCGAACCCGTGTCGTCTGCATTGGCAGGCAGATTCTCAACCACTGCGCCACCAGGGAAGCCCAGGGCCTTCTTAACTGTCCAGCCCCCTGCCCTCCATGGTGACATCATTAAGAGCTTCCACCTCATTTTCCTGTCTTTGCGCCTGTACAACTGCCTCCCTGGGCCTCACCAGTTCCTCACTGACATTATTGCACCAGCCATTGACATGCTGTTAAGACAACTGGGAGTTTAGTCCGTCATACGTTGTAATGAATAATAATTACTGTTGGGTGCTGTCAGTCACCTCTGCAACTCCAAGTTACTCCATGGTACATCCTGTGTTCTCTAGTTTTGCATGGTTCCAGGATGACATCAGTTTTTTTTTCATCTTGACTATTACAAATTTGCATTCTTCTTTGATGAACTACATCTACTAGTTCTTCACTTTTTTTTCATCATGGTAAAGTATTCATGCTTATTTATGGTAGCATGAGCCAAAGAGGCTCCTTTCTTTATGGTATTTTCACTTTTCCCCTAAATTTAGTTATTAGACTCTAAGCCTATGTATCCAGTTTCTTTTGGTAAGAATGCTTTCCCTTGGTAAGATACAGGCAAATAAGATTTGCTTGATTTTTATACAGTATTTACAGTCAAATTAAATTGTAGAATTTCTCAATCCAGCAGTTGTTGCTTAAAATTCAATGTCACTGTTTCTTTAAAATTTGTTTTGGGGACTTCCCTGGTGGTGCAGTGGTTAAGAATCCTCCTGCCAATGCAGGGGATACGGGTTCGAGCCCTGGTCTGGGAAGATCCCACATGCTATGGAGCAACTAAGCCCATGTGCCACAACTACTGAGCCTGCGCTCTAGAGCCGGCAAGCCGCAACTACTGAGCCCACGTGCCACAACTACTGAAGCCCACGCACCTAGAGCCCGTGCTCCTCAACAGGAGAAGCCACTGCAATGAGAAGCCTGTGCACCACAATGAGGAGTAGCCCTCGCTTGCCGCAACTAGAGAAAGCCCATGTGCAGCAACTAAGACCCAGCACAGCCAAAAGTAAATAAATAAAATAATTTTTTTTATTTGTTTTTATTGTGAAAAATTTTAAGTATGGTAAACTCATATATACTCTGATTTAGCTTCAACAATTATCAACACTTGGCCAATCTTGTTTCATCTATACCCCAACTTATTACTCCCATCCCCCATTGCAACCTTGGATTATTTTGAAGCAAAACCCAGACATTGTATCATTTCACTCACAGTGTACTCATTTTTTCCATTACATCATTTCACTCACAGTGTACTCATTTTTTCTTTTTTTAAATCTGTTGTGTATCTATACACTAGCAATTCTTTTTTTTAAATTAATTAATTTATTTATTAATTTTTGGCTGCATTGGGTCTTTGTTGCCGCACACCGGCTTTCTCTAGTTGCAGCGAACGGGGGCTACTCTTTGTTGCGGGGCACAGGCTTCAACACTGCGGTGGCTTCTCTTGTTGCAAAGCACAGGCTCTAAGCACGCGAGCTTCAGTAGTTGTGGCACACGGGCTTAGTTGCTCCGTGGCATGTGAGATCTTCCCGGACCAGGGATTGAACCCGTGTCCCCTGCATTGGCAGGCAGATTCTTAACCACTGTGCCACCAGGGAAGCCCATGTACTCGTTTTTTGATGTGAGATATTATATATATTTTAAGAATTATGTCTTTGCATGATGTATAGCAGTTAATCTGTGGTCAGATTTATTCTCAGCCTTTTGTAACTAATCACTTATTAGTTTAGTGAGTAACCTCTCAGACTTTTCTCTTCTATGTAAGTGTATAAATGTAAATACACATATAGTTATGTTTTATTTGTTTTGTTCAAAATGAGGGAGATCCTACCATAGACTTTATTATAAAACTGCCTTTTTCACTTATAAATAAATTATAGAAGTCTTTATGTGGCAAAACAGAGATCTGCTTCATTCTTTTGAACAGCAGCAGGGCATTCCATTGGACGTATATGTCATAATTTTTTATCCACTCTAATAGATACTTAGGTTTCTTTTGGTTTTTTTTCTGTTACAAGCAGAGCTGAATGAGCATCACTGTACCTCATCTTTGCAGGCCTGTGTATGTCTGTAGGACAGGGTTAGAAAAGGAATTGCTGGATCAAGGATCTTTTAGGATAAAATGGAACTTTTATAAGAAGAATGGCTCTACCCTATTGTTGCATACTGATAGCTTGCTCTAACTTGTGCTCAGAGCTGCTGAGTGCAGCTTTGAGGATCAGATTAGGTGAGCAATGGTGTTTCAATTTAATGCATGAGGAAAATAGGGAACAACATATTTATTTTGAAAACCTAAAAAGTAAATGGGTGTGTTAGAATGCTGGGCAATGATGGCTTTTATGCATAATTGACATCTCTGAGACCTTGCAGAAGCGGGAAAACCAATGAGAGAGATTTTTGCCAGGCTAAAAACTCCATCAGAAGGCAGAAGAGATGGGTGGACAGGCGGGGGTGTTGGGCTATGGGTAAAGGACAATATAATAACAGTAATATCCTTTACTTTTATACAACACTTCATAGTTTACACAGGGCTCTTACATCCATTTTCTAATTTAAGCCTCACAATAACCCTGTCCAAAAATATGAGCAGCCAAAAATATACCATAGAATTTCTGTGGGTGGACATTCTGGATTCTAAAATAATGAAAATATGGGAATAGTATTAGCCTATAAACCACTGGACGAGATCCACTGACTGAACCAAAATGTTAAGTAAGACCAAAGAAGGGGCAGCAGTAGATTAGCTAGCCTCTCCAGGCAGAAGTAGTGGACAGCTTCCACTAGCCACATGCTGATACACATCTCCCTAGGAACGTGGAATGCATCAGCACCAAACTAGCCATGGAAGAGCCACGTGGAGAACCCGTCAATGTGCACGCTCACTGACCTTACCCCCAGAGATTCTGATTCAGTGGGTTTGAGGTGGAGCCCAGAAGTCAGGCATTTTAATAAGCTGTCCTAGTGAGGCTGATATGCAGCCAAGTTGGTGAACCACTGTTCTAGAAGAGTCTCTGGGGACTGCAGCTACAGAGTTTTACTCTATGAGTCTATAGTAAATTAAGGTTACTAAACACACATAAGTCAGTGGACCTGGGTAGAAGAAAGAAGACCAACCAATCTAGTTGGGTACTCTGGTGGATAAGTGTTTTGACAGAGGGAGAGCTTCCTATGAATATAATTTCTAAATACTTAAAAAACAATTTACAAAGTTCCAGAACAAAGGCTGTTTTTAAATATTGTGAATTGGCATGGGGGGCTTGTGTTGCTATGGACAAAGTCCTGGCCTAGAGAGGCAACCACTTTAGAAACGACCAAACCCTGGACTTCAAGCTGGAGGACCCTGGGTAGGGACCCAGCTTAACCATCTCCCAGTGTTAGGACCTTAGACTGACCTCATCTCTCTGAGGTTCACTTTCCTCTGAAAAATATACTTCTTCTAACACTGTGATGGCCGTGACATTCTCATTTTTCCTCTTTCTGCTGTCCCCATCCATCCTCCTCTTGTAGTCTGAGCTAGCTCTTAGCCTCTGATTGAATTTCTCCTCCTTTATCAACCTTTCCTTTACATTCCCAGATTGCCCACAGAAGCCAAGACTATAAGCTTTTGTGTGAATGTGTATGTTTGCATGAGTAAGTGCAACATATTTGGAAGACATACATAGGTGTTCAAAACGTGGATATGTACATGAACTTCCTACTTACTGTTCTTACCAGGAAATTTTTAAGCTCTTCATTGTTTCCTTTCTATCATCTCTTTTTTACTTTCCTGGAAAATGGATTTATGAACTAGCCTTGCATCTAAGCACTCACAGTAACCCACAAAAATGTTCACCAGCCTGCATGTTCACATTTATACATGTCCTTTCATGCCACAACATTCAAATTTTTCTTTAATGTTCTTGTTGTCCTTTGCCATAACTTTGTATCACCTTAGTTGTAAATATTGATGCTTGCCCTTGAAGCTGAAATGTTGTAAAGTGAAAAGTAGAGCAAATGGACATAACAAGGAATTGCTACTAGGCTATCACGGAGATTGAGATTCCAGACTTTTCTACAACTGTAACTAAGTTGATTTTTTTTTTTTTTGGCCGTACACGGGCCTCTCACTGTTGTGGCCTCTCCCGTTGCAGAGCACAGGCTCTGGACGCTCAGGCTCAGCGGCCATGGCTCACGGGCCCAGCCGCTCCGCGGCATGTGGGATCTTCCCGGACCGGGGCACGAACCCGTGTCC
>NW_006798707.1:1704771-1740303 GCF_000442215.2 Lipotes vexillifer | reverse complement strand
ACGAACCCGTGTCCCCTGCATCGGCAGGCGGACTCTCAACCACTGCGCCACCAGGGAAGCCTTGATTTTTAATCTAATGGGGAAAATGGTTGTACTTGGGGATTTCCCTTACTCAATGTCCATAAATGCACCATGTTAAAAACGATAACCACTGAACCCCTTTTTCACTCCTTTGTAGTAAAAACACTGTTCAACCCAGCGCCTGCCATTGCTGACCTAGACCCCCAGTTCTACACTCTCTCAGATGTGTTCTGCTGCAATGAAAGTGAGGTAAGGATGGAAAGTTTTGCTCATTCCTTGAGAAACCAAAAGACTTTCATGTACGTGGATAAAGCAAAGAATTAGGACTTACCTCATCAACTTGATTGCATGTGAATTCTTGGGCATAATGAAAACAGATTTTTTTGGATGACTGGGATGTAGAGAAAAGGAAACTAGTGAGTCCTAGAAGAAAAAGGATTCCCTGAGTCATACCCATAATTGGGCATTTATCAAACCTCAGCTAATTTTAGTCCCCACCCTGCCCTCATACTATTAGTTTCTGTTTTCTTTTTTAATCATTCCATATTCTATGGACTAATTACTGTTAGTATTAGAGTTGCCAGAGATAGCAAACAAAAATACAGGATGCCCAGTTAAACTTGAATTTCAGGTAAATAAGGAATAATATACTAAACATACCATAAAATTATTTGTTGTTTATCTGAAAGTCAACTTTAACTGAGAGTCCTATATTTTATCAAGCAGTGCTAACTAATGTACAACACTGGAGCATTTGCAATCTGTTGTGAAGACCCTGTGATTGCACTGGTGGACAGACAGAGGTTCTCCATTGATGCCATGGGAAGCTCTGTTAGGGGAGCACCATCTCAGTCAACCTGAGGGTCATAATGTATATATCTGCATAAAATCTCTATCAATATATTCATATCGTGCCATTCTAAAGCACTTCAGGAAAAAATTTCAATATTTTCCCTCTTATAGGCCGAACAGTATTAGACCAGCACTCTCCTCCAACATTGGGAGGCAAGACAGACTACACAATGCAACATACAGAGAAAGAAAGTTTATAATTAACGAACTATTAGTTTTTCATTTGGTGTAAAGGCTGAATGAAGTTTTCTAGGATTTCCTGACCTGCCTTTTTATTAACTTCATCTCTCAGAACATAAAGGAAATAAGAAAGAAGACTGCAACAAGGAAGCTAATTTTAAGAAGCCACAATAGGTTATGCAATATTTTTGAGCAACCACCATGGCCAGGCATTGTGCTAGGAAAAAGGAATTGTTGGAGAGAGTGACCATTTCACAATAAGAAGTTAGATTACCCTCAACTGCCAAACTGGCTTAGATTTCCCTGCTAGATACTTACAGAGCATCTCTAATGATTCTTCAAACACTCATCACAGCTTGGACTGCCTGTTCAATACTTCTGTCTTCTCCTGGGAAAGAACAGACATCTCTTATTCACTATTGTATCCCAATGGCTATCTATCGCTGTATAATAAATTACCCCCAAATCTAGTAGCTTACAACAACAGGAATTATTTATTGTCTGTCATGGTATCTGTGCATCAGGAATTGAGACAGGACACAGTATGGCTTGTTTCTCCTCTATGATATCTGGGGTCTCAGCTGGAAGTCTCAAAGACTGGAATCATCTGAACCTTCTTTCACTCACGTGCTTGCTCGTTGATGCTGGCCATTGGCCAGAACACTTACACCTGGCTTCTGCTTGTGGCCTGGGCTTCCTCACAATATAGAAGCTGGGTTCCAACAAGATACAGTGTCCTGAGAAGGGGTGAGGGAGAGAGAGCACAAGAGCCTGGCAGAAGACATGGCGGCTTTTATGACTTAGCTTTGGAAGTCACACAGCATCTCTTCTGGCCCATCCTATTGATTGACGTAGGAAAGTCCACCCTGGTACCCCACCTCTCAATAGAAGGTTGTCATTGTCACAGTGTGAAAAGAGCATGTATGATGTGATAATATGTTGATAGTTATCTTTAGAAATTATCATCTGTTATATTGTACTCGGCACAGAGTTGGCACCTAGTAAATGCTTATTGAATGAATGAATAAACGAATGAACTCTGGTCTTTAAGGAAATTGATCTCAAAGGGAACTCTATTCAATACTCTGTGATGACCTATATGGGAATAGAATCTAAAACATAGTGGATATATGTATATGTGTGGCTGATTCACTTTGCTGTACAGCAGAAACTAACACAGCATTGTGAATCAACTATACTCCAATAAAAATTAATTTTAAAAAACTTAATAGAAAAAAGAAATTTTTTTAAAGCTTAACATTCTCATAGATGACTTCTAATCATGATAACAATGTAAATTCATGCTTTAAGATACTCCCTCTGTGCCACACACAAACCATTGATATATAAATACAAAAAGAGACAATGAAAATATACTCACAAGCTCAAAAACAAGATAAATAACTCCACAGATCAGAAATGGAACAGAATCACAGAGATTCAGCCTTGGGTGTGCTGTACTCCAGTCCCAGAAGCTGGCATAGGTGTGTGGAAGTTTGCCTCCTATGGGTAATGGGCACTGAAAGTGTGCCACTCATGGGAGACTGGAGCAGTGCCCAGGCTAGAAACCAGAGATGCTGGGCTAAGGCTTCCCTGCTAAGGAAAAAGAGTGGAAGAAGCTGCTATGCCTGCTGCTTGAGGCTACAACATATAGAAAGCTCCCAACCTGCAGAGACAGGAGGACAGAGAGACTGGCTCTGATCAGGAGGAAAACCAAGCCAACTGATGACTTAGTGACTGGATTGGCAGTTAGTGCCAATACCCCCCAGAACAGGAACTCTCTGTTGCCGACCTAACACCTGGCTCTGGTTTAGAGACCCTTGGGGACCTAGTGAATGCAGCTGTAAAACCACTAGAGAGGCAGGGATAAACCTGATTGGAGTGAAATGTGCAGACTCTCCAACTCACTGCGAGCAGAGTGAGCCTGCAGATGAAGAAATGTACTGCTGCTAGAGATCCAGCAAAATCAACAATCTGAAGAGAAATTTGCCCAAGATGAAATTCAAATAGTAAAACAATGCAAAAAGACTTTAAGTATGATTAAGATTCTCATTCTTTAAAAAAGGAGAAGAAATTGTGAAAGAAAAACAGAATCAAAGCAACAGTCTGTGAATATGAAAACCAACCAATTAGAAGTCCTGAAAATGAAAAATAGTCATTGAAAAATTTTTAAAGCACTCATTAGAAAGATAAACATCAGACACGAACTGAAAGAGAATCTTGATCAATTCACCTGGAGGTAGAAAATTCAATTCACCTAGAAAAAAAGCATGGAAAGAAAAATAGTTTTAACTGTTAAAGAGGAAGTTAGCAGCTTGAGAGGCTTCAGCATGTGTCAAATTGGAATGAAGGAAGAAGAGAATGGAGGGAACTGAAGAGACGCTATGTTAGAGGGAAAACTGCAAGGCTTTTTCTAGAACTGAGCAAAGGCATGAGCTCTCAAAAGATCAGAAGTGTGTTAAAAGTACCGCATAAGATAAATAAATATAACTTTCTGCTAACATACATTTTAGTGGAACTGCATAAAATCAAGGGGTTTAATAAAGATAAAAATATTTTTAAACAGCCAGAGGAAAAAGGATTGCATGCTTGTAAAAGGGGAAAATGGAAAAAACCAAAGTGTCCATGAAAAAGAAAACAGATTTTGTTTAAACTGTAGCATATATCTGCAGTATGGAATACAGTGCAGTTTTTTTTAGAAAGCTACATATATCAACACAAATTTTAAAATTTAAGGTGAAAAGTACAATGCTAAATAATATATATGGAAGATATCATTTAACTTATTTAAAGAAAAATATTGGAAGCAAATAAAGTAAAATTTAATAAAGTAAAATGTATTAATGGTGGCTGGTAGGTACCTGAGTGTTGTGCATTATTTTTCATGTTCAAGATTTTTCATTAAAGAATAGCTGTTTAAAACGTTTTTAAAAACCAGAAGAAATCGATATTTCTGAAAATAAACTATCCAACTCAACACAAATATCCCAGTAATGAAGATCAATGCAAAACTTATAAAAAGAAAAAAGAAAGTGGCCTCACAGTATAACCCACACAGACTGAAAGAAAGGGTCTATGGAAAAGATGGTAAGGGGGGGCTGGGGGGTACATGGTCAAGTTAATGAAACACATTCTCCTGGCAATACTGACACCAAGAATGAGCAGACACTGTGGGATGATTTACAGGCACCAAGGAGGGTTAGTCTGGGCACATTCAGAGCAAGCACAGGAAGGGATATACCCATTCTTAGAAAGAGATAGTATATGATTAAAATGTAATAGAGAAAAGACAAAATTTGGTTATAAGCTTTCTAAGTCAAAAAGTATCATATAATTCATCTAGTCCAGTGAATTTTCAGCTGCCAATCCCAGAACCATAAAGGTTCCCTGGAGATGCTGGGCGGGTACCTGGGGGATGAGGAAGCAGGGCTGCAGCCCCTCACCCCTACTTCATCCAGAGGATTTTTTATATTCTAAGAGGAAACTACTGATCCTGTCCAAGCCCTACATTTTACAGACTTTATGTGACTTGGGGAAGTTTCCAGAGTTAGTGAGTAGTGGAGGTCTCTGAACATCAGCACATTGCTTTTTCTGCTGTATATCAGAGCCTCTCCTACTCTGCTTCCATTTGCTCAAGCAAAACAAACAAAAGAAATGAGTGGTCTGCAAACTAGTAATATGCAAAAGGCATTTTGGCCCAAGAGAAGCCTAAAAGAATTTAGGTGTGAAATTTATGGGTATGATTTATACCAAAAATCATTGGCAGTGGCCCCTTCCTTTCTTCTTTTCCGCCCTCCCCACTTCCCTTATTTCTTTTGTAAAACTCTCTTTGTTCCTCCTAACTCTTTACTATGAAAATCATCACAAATAAGGAAAAGCTGAATGGGCAATACAGTGAATACTCATATCCTCTCCAACAAAAAAGCTTTAACATTTTGCTGCACTGGCTTCCCCTCTCCCCTGTATTTATTTTTGTTTTGGTTGAATTATTTGAAAGTTGCAGGCATGATCCCTCACCCCTAAATACTTCAGCTTGCATCTCCTAAGAGGAACCACAATACCATTATCACACCTAGGAAAATTATCAGTAATTCTATGCTGTCATCTGATATTCAGGCCACATTCAAATTTCCCCAGTTGTCCCAAGAATGTCTTTTATAGCTTTTTTGTTGTGATTGTTATTATTGTTTTATTTTATTTATTTTCCTGAGCCAGTATCTACCAAAGTTCCCCACTGCATTGATTGTTAAGAAAAAGAAAGGAGACATCACCTAGAAAAACAGATCTAATCTAGAAGCAGACCCAGTTACTTATTCTCACCACAGTTTCTTTTCTCTTTGTATGTATTTCAGGCTGAGATTCTGACCAGCCTTGAGGTCAGTAGCCCCTCGGATGCTGGGAAGGCTACGTTGGTGCTCATGGAAAGGGGCTGCCAGGTTGTAATCATCACCTTAGGTGCTGAAGGATGTGTGGTGCTGTCACGGAAAGAACCTGTCCCAAAGCACATTCCCACAGAGAACGTCAAGGCTGTGGATACTACGGTAGGTTTTTCAATTTCAGAATCCTTTTTATCCCTTGAAAATCGTCATTTAGTAACTAAGATACTGCAGCTGAATTTTTGGATCACGCGGTAGAGGCCCTTAGAGGTCTCTCTAAGGGAAGCGGACAATCAGGCAGAACTGTATCTTAACCTTTTCTAACCGACTGTAGGACTTTATACAAGTCACTTAACCTCTCTGAGTCAGTTTTCTCATCCATAAAATTGGAATATCAGTAAAATTATACCCATATTACCTACATTCATTCATTCATTCAATAAGTATTTATTAAATACCTATTATATGCCAGTCATATATTAGGTGCATATATATAGTGATGAACAAGACAAAGTCTCTGCCCTCATGGGGCCTAGATTTTAAACAATAAACACATCGCCGAGTCTTACAAGCCTCTTGTGTGGAATGAAATCACAAGGACCACTGGTTATTGTATTGTAGTAATAATAGCATTACTACGTGCTTACTGTGTCTCTTTCACATACCTCTCATTTAATCTTTACAACAACCATATGAGGCAGGTACTATTATTATCCTCATTTTACAGATTTAGAAACTTGCTCTAGATCCTAAAGCAAGGAAGTAGCAGAGCTGGAGGTTCAAAACTAAGACACTTGTGTGAGGTGCTATGTTAAGGACAAGGAGGTTAAGTGGACAAGTCACGGCTAAAGAGCAGGGATGAAAAGGAAACAAGTTAGAAAAAGGCTCAGGGTTCCTCTAAAGCTGGGGAAATAAAAATTATTTGCTTATGGCCTAGACTAGAAAAGTAAGTAAACGTCAAGGACAAGAAATTAGAGTTGAGGAAGAATAAAAATTTTAGGGTTTTTACCTATAAGAAACTGACATATTATTATTTATAAAATATGTTTGTTTATTTCTTTGCTTAGAAAAGACTTTAAAATGTGGGTCATTTATCAAAAAAAGAAGCCTAAGGGCATCTGATGAAGTTTTAGTTAACAATATGCATTGAAATAGATAAGTGCAAGGAATGCTTTATTACATGAAATTACATCCTGATTGCCTTTGTGTGTGTGTGTGTGTGTGTGTGTGTCTTTTTTTTTTTTAAAGTTACTTACTTACTTATTTATTTTGGCTGCGTTGGGTCTCCGTTGCTGCATGCAGGCTTACCCTAGTTGAGGCGAGCAGGGGGCTGCTCTTCGTTGCAGTGCGTGGGCTTCTCGCTGCGGTGGCTTCTCTTGTTGTGAAGTACGCGCTCTAGGCGCATGGGCTTCAGTACTTGTGGCACACAGGTTTAGTTGCTCCATGGCATGTGGGATCTTCCTGGCCCAGGGCTCGAACACGTGTTCCCTGCATTGGCAGGCAGATTCTTAACCACTGCACCACCAGGGAAGCCCCTGATTGCCTTTTAAAATGTGTTTTATCAGGAATTTGATAAACTATACTTGGCGATGTTATTCTCATCATATTTACTTATTTCTGAAACCATTAGTTTTTCTGTTTTGTCAAGGACAGTAACCTGAATTTGAGATTCCTTATTAGTTCTGAAGTCAATCCTGCATTAGACTAAAACTATTCCAGGTCCTGAACTAAAGCAGAAGAGTTTGTTCTTCTTTTGCTAAAAACAAAACGAAGGGTCCTCATGAAGCTATTGGACCTCTGTGACTGCCCAGAAGTGGCTCAGCCTCTGCTTTCAAAGTCTGTGTCAGTCACGACTCCTTTTGCTCATAAGCACCAGTAACACAACTCAAACGGCTTACACAGAACAAGGGATTTATTTGGTGCACATAAGTGGAAGGTTCGAAGGTACGGCAGAATGCAGAAGCTAAACCGTGTCATGAAGACTCACTTGCTCACCCTCTCCCTGTCAGCTCTGCTTGCCTTTTGGTGGGCTTTGAGCTCAGACAGGTGCCCTCCAGGTGATGGTCCCTGGCAGCACTCTACTCACACTGTGCCTCACATCATGTCCCCATCCCCAGTGTCAAATAAAAATCAAAGAACTCTCATAAGAGGATGGGAAATGGATACTGATCAGAGTAAAACCACCCATGCCCACCACAGAACACTCATGTAGAAATGCACTGCTTGGGCATAGGATTAAATGATGGAGAAACTGGCTTTGGAACTGTTCAAATTTGAATCAGTAGTAATAATCCTCAATAATTTCATGTTGAAGGATTGGATTTCACAGATCATGACGGATTATAACTTTGAGCATCTTATGTACAGCGATGTGCACCAAGGAGGTCTTCACACTTTGCTGATACAGTTTTGTGCTCTTTCATTTGGTTCCTTAGCACTTGCAGTTAATTTCTAGGTTTCAGGAAAGGTGAAACACAGTGAGAGTTCAGAGAGAACAGATTGCTTAATGCTTGGAGGCAGGAGAGAGAAAATGGGATCGGGAAGATCAGGACGCTGGATCGGGATCAGCAGGTTTTTTCTGTAAAGGGCCAGATGGTAAAGTTTTAGGCTTTACAGGCCATATGCATACATGCTCTGCTACAAATACTCAGCTCTACCGTGGTAGCATGAAAGCATCCATAAACAACTTTGTATGCTATTGAAATTAAGTTAGTATTAATCTAAACTAGATTAAGGTGTTAATTGGAATCACCAGTGCAATCACTAAGAAAAGAACCAAAAAAAAAAAAAACCACCTAAAAGAAACAAGACAATTAAAATGGTACACTAGAAAATATTTAACAAAAACAAGACGGTAATGGAGGAATAGAGGAATAAAGAAGCTACTGGAAGATATGCTATTGTAAACTGGGATAAAACTAAGACAGGAAGATATGCGATCCAGGAAACAGGTGATGCAACTTAAGAGAGAAGTCAGTGACGATGAAGGAAAGTTCCAGGACAATAGCTATGCAGGAAGCCTGTGCCCAGTCAGCTCAGATTAGAGCAGGAGCATGGCGGGCTTTGGAAGGAATGTCTCCCAGAAACAAAAAAGAAAAAAGGAAAAAGAAAGAAATAGTGGAATATCCAGATATCCAGTGTGTTTGAATATATGCATAAAGATTTTTAGCTCTTGTAGAATTTGAGGATGAAGTAGTAATTCATATTAATTAATTAATATTATTAATATTTCTACTCAGTAGAAAACTGAGGAAATTTTTTAAAAAGCAAATTTTTTCCTCTAGGTCATCTGGAATCTAAGGGGGAAAAGTATGGTTAAGTAAATATAAATTTTGTACACCACATGGCTATGAATGCATAGTCATAACAATGTAAGTGCCAATTATTGATTTAACCAAAAACAGAGATTATAATCATACTGTGAAAATGGAAAGGTAAAGTGAGTGTGTATTTGTGTGCACATAGGGGAAGATAAGAGAATTAAATGCTCATCTTCCATTGTTGGAATTCAAGAGATAATACCTAAAACAGATTTTTTTTAAAGACAACAGTATAAGCATACTACCAGAAATAGAAGATAAAATCAGAAGAAACCAGTAAAAGAATTTAAAGTATTTGCCTCATAGAAAAAGGAGTGGAGAGGGATGGGGCATTTACACTTTAAGCTTTTTGTCTTTTTAAACTATGAATACAGATGGCTTGGATTTTTTTTTTTGAGGCAAAACACAATGAGATACCATTTCACACCCACTAGAATGGCTATAATCAAAAACAGATACTGTTGACTAGGATATGGAGAAATCAGAACCCTCAAACACTGCTGATAGAACCCTCAAACACTGCTGATTTTCCACAGCCACTTTGGAAAATGCTCTGGAAGTGCTTCAAAAAGTTAAATTTAGAGTTACAACAGACTCAGCACTTCTACTTCCAGGTACATAGCCAAGAGAAACTAAAAAAACATATGTTACACAAAACCTTATACACAAATGTTCACATAGCATTATTCATAATAGCCCCAAATTGAAAACAAACCAAATTTTCATCAACAGATAAATGGAGAAACAAATTGTGGTATATACATATGATAAAACATTATTCAGCCATAAAAAGGAATACTGATACATGATACGGCATGGATGAACATCCAAAACATTATACTAGGTGAAAGAAGTCGGACATAAAAGGCCACATATTGTATGCTTCCATTTATATGAAATATCCAGAGTAGGTAAATCTGTCGAAACAGAAAGTAAATTGACAGCAGAGGCTGGAGAGAGGGTAGAATGAGGAGTGACTGCTAATGTACACAGGGTTCCTCTTTGGGGTGATGAAAACGTCCTAGAATTAGATAGCGTTGATGGTTGTACAACCTTGTAGGTATACTCAGAACCACTGAATTGTGCACTTTTTTAAGGGTGAATTTTAGGGTATGTGTATGATATCTCAACTGAGAAGACAAAGGACAAACAAAAGCAACAAAAAGGCACTTCACTAATGAGTGGATACTCTCTCGATAAAGAATCTTCTACTTAATTGCTGTACTGAATCTACTGACTGGGCGCTTAACATCCCCCCAGTGGAACCGGGGTGACACAGGAAACAAGGGTAGTTATTTTCTGGGTATAGAGTCTCCCTCAGCTTTTTCATGCTGGCTTTCTCCTCTCATCCAGCACTCATTATTAAAATTCTTGCCTGTCCCGCACACAACTGTTCAGCTTCTTCATAAGTCTGGTAAAGAGGAGCTAATTCACCTGGTGAGGTGAGGAACTCCCAGGGAGGCATTTTCTTCTGAACAGATGGGCTCCTTCCCTTTCCTGTCAGGAGGGTGTCACTTGCTCTCAGGCAGTTTGTAACCTTCTCTCTTTTCTCCTCCTCATCCCTTATGATGTTACACCTTCACAAAACAATCCTGCTATGCAACCTAAATATAGCCAGTTTTTATTTGCCAATCATACTGTCATGGATGGTGGAAACCTCTTTAGTTAGTTGGCACGTTGTCCACTGGAGACAGCCTGCCCTAGCGGGAGCCATCGCCTGCTCTACACTGTGCCTCTGCAGACTGCTATATCCAGTTTTGCCTCAGTGTTAATAGTTGGATATATCGCCTCTATTTTTACATCTGTTTTTTCCCTTGTACTAAAGTGAGATGGTGGCAGTAGCTGCAGATGTCCTCGGCTCAGTTTGGAAGACATGACAGATGTGTCTCTTTTCCCATCTCTGGCACTCATGTCCTCACTCAAGTCCTTGCAACCTGAAGGTCAGGGGCTTTGCCTTCTTGTGTCCATGACTGCACTGAATATTCGCTCCATAGTCAGAGTTACACACATGTAAGTATGGTGACACTTTAGGATTACGGTGATAGTGTGATATATTGTAACCTTAATTATCCTTGGCCTATAAGCTCTGTAAAATTCCTGATTTATAAATTTCCTCATGTAAACGGTTAAGTCCTAAAGTCTACATTGACACTCTTAATTTCAAGAATTCAGCCCCTAAGCTAAATCTGTCTTCTCAAGAATCACTCACTTTGTAATAAATCATCATAATTCAGGATATGTAAAGCCAGAGTAATAAAAGGCGAGGGGCAGGGGGGACTCATCTTCCCTATTTTTTATTCCTCTTTCTTTCTATCCACTGCATTTGAGTCCTGTAGTGTTCACGGTTATTGGTGAGGCATGAGGCAGCATCAGCCCAGCTGCATGGATGCCCCCAAGGGACAACTTGGGGCTGGAGAAGCAGCTCCAAACTAGAGACTGCACCAGCAGGAAGTGGAATTACTTCGGTCACAGTTGGCGTGGAAGCACTCATGAGGGCGGGGTGATTGCTGGGGCTGGTGGATTCCCCACAGTTTTCCAAAGTAACTCCTCCTTGGTGTATTCCCCCCATCCTGGGGTCTGGCCTTCTGCCATTCAGGCTGCTCACAAGCATAGGCTCCCATTAGTCCACTTCTGAAGTACCATCCAGAATGACAGTTCAGTCATCCAACATCTGAAGGGCCGTTATTTCCATCTTGGTGTGACCTTCCCCCCAGCCTACACCCTCTTCCCATCCGCAGTCGCCTGGCCACTGGAAAGCCAAACTAATTTTGTCAGATGTAAGTAGAACGATTGAATTTAGGTGCTCTCAAGAGATGTTTCTCAACTCTGGCAAAAACTCAGACACTGTCTCCTGCTGAGCCACAGTCTTGCTGAGAGCACTGAGTACTCACCAGGTCTCCCATGGCACTGCCAGAGGTAGTCTTTGTGACGCTCCTTAAACTGTGGTTCCCCAGCAAACCACTCTTTCTTTCTCCCACCTCCTTCTTTCTGATCAACATGTACATTCCTTGCATTTGTTAGTAATTGGTGGAGTTGCTGAGGGGACTTTGTAACTCAGTAGCCATTTTGTCCTTGAACAGAGACTTTGTACATTTCTGTCCAGAAGCTTCTGTTATAGCCAAAATGTTTGAGTGCCCCTCACTGTTGATTGCCAATACTTCAGAAAGGGTTGGGCCATAAAATACAGTGGGTAAAGAATGATAGAATCTTGGGTGCTAAAGAGGTAACTATAAAATAATAAGACCAACTGTATCTCCATATCAATTTATTATCCAAGAAGTGACTGTTGTTTCCTTCAAATTCTGACCTTAGGAGAATTAAGTATATACTGATACTGCCAATACTCAAAGTACCTTGGGAAATGCTCTTTGAGAATTGCTTTGAGAGCCTTCATCACCTTTACCCCACCAGTCACTCTATTATTTTTTTTACTTTCTACTCATGAAATTAATACATGCTTAGTGTTCAAGAAGAGAATAGAGCAGACAACACAGAAAGGTATAAAAAAGTAAGATATTCATGATCCTATCACTTAGATGTAACCACTGTTAACATTTTAGTGTAAATCCACCTAGATTTTTCTATGCATAATTTTGAATATCTGTACTTTTGAATATCTGTTAACAGCAAACTTGAATATTTGCAACAGCAGAGGATTAATGTGTGTCATTATGGGAAGGCTCTACATCCCCAAAAATAAATGAAACATTTCTTTAGAATAAAGTAAGTAGGCAATTCACTGAAGAAGAAATACAAAAGATAAAGAAATGAGACGCTGTTCAACCCTACAAGAAATCAGGAATATGCAAATCAAAATAACAGTGAGATTCCCTTCATTGCCCATCAGGTCAACAAAACATAAAGACTGATAATGTCACAGTTCAAATAAATTGGAAAAACACATGCTCTCATATAGTTCTGGTGGGAGTACAAATTCATAGAATGTTTTTGGAAGGTAACTTGACAATACCAATTTTTAAAATATGTTTTCCCTTTGACCCAGTATATCTCTTTCTAAGAATCTGTCCTACAGAAGTGTTCACATATATAAATATTTGTACAAGACTGTTTATTTCAGCTGTGTTTGTAATAACCAAAAAATCGATTAGACAGGTCTACATAATCATCAGTAGGAGAAGGTCAAATGATAGTAGTATGGTGCCATTGATTTAAAAATAACCCTGAAAAAGGTAAAATAAAATAACTCTAGCTATCTGTAAGTAAAAGTATAATGTAAAATCCAAAACAAACAAACAAAACCACCAAACTTTCCCATTACTCATGGTAAGGGGAACAGGACGGGGGATAGGAAAGTGTTGAAAAGGAGGACCTCTACATTCTGCTCCATATTCTTCTGAATTGTTTGCATTTTTCCATAAACCTGTATTTTTCACGTATTACTTTGAAATTTGGAGTAAAGATGATTTGGGGACATAGCAAAAAACTATTTGGAGCCACATCTAGCAAGTAAGATAGGTGATATCCTTTCTCAAAGGGCAAACTGGGCATTATTTTCACAAAGGAGCCGAATTAGCCACTGTTCACCCTTGATCTCATAAAGAACCTCTCAAGCTTTCCCAAATCTCTATATGTGGAGGCTGAGTAGCCCTTTGACTTAGGATGACCTCTGAATGGATAGAGTCCTGATGCCAAAGAAATAGATCCACATGCCTTTCAGATCCACAGCACTTCAGCCTCTGTAAATCTGGATATTTCACTACACACTTTTGACAGTTTTTTTCTTAATCTTTCTAAAGAAAAAATTTCCCTCAAAAACACGTTATTTTATACAGTTTCCTTTGGAAATATCAGAATAAATGTCAAAGCTGCACTGTTTCTGTTCATCACTCAAATGCACGGCAAGTCTTCAGAGAAACTTCACTCATGTTCAAGTTTTCTTTCTGAATGAGTCTGTTTATATATCTCGGTTTAACTCTTCAACCCTCATCCTCTCAACTGATAACAGAATGGATGATCTACACTTTGGCTTTGCCACATTTCTTGGTCTTTGGCTAATGAATGACCTGGAGGAGCTATAAAAGGGGCCAGGCCGTAGGAGATGCCTCACGTTGAGGTACTTAATAGTTCGTGTACTTCATCGTACACATACCTCTGATTTGAAACAGACCTGAATGGAAGGGCTCATGAGGGATGGAGGAGCATATGTAACACAAGCCCTTGGACTGAACTGTGCCCCCCCTAAAAGTTATATGTTGAAGCCCTAACCCCCAAAGTTACTGTATCTGGAGATAGGACCTATAAGAAGGTAATTAAGATTAAATGAGGTTATAAGGGTGAAGCCCTGACGCCAATAGGATTAGCATTCTTATAAGAAGAGACAGCAGAGAGTTCAGTCTCTCTGTATGTGCATTCAAAAAGTTCATGGGAGCACACAGCAAGGTGGTGGCCTCCTGCAAGCCAGAAGAGGCCTCAGAATGAAACTTATCTTGCCAGCACCTCGATCTTGGACTTCTAGCCTTCAGAACTGTGAGGAATACATTTCTGTTGTTTAAACCACCTAGTCTGTGGTATTTTGTTATGGTGGCCCAAGTAGACTAACACATACAAGAAAGCAAATCAGCATGCTTCAGAAGTGACCTAAAGTGAATGCTGAAAAATCAGCTGTTCTGTGAGAAAATAAGCTGAGGCAAACTAACAGGATCAGCCTAAATCACCTTTTTAGTGAAATATCTCAAGAGTTTTTCGTATGGTTCAACTGTAATCATTGGTCCTGGTGGCTAAGGGCAGATGATGTCCTGGGTTCTAATCCTGATTTAACTAATAACTAGCAGACAGTTTTGGGCAAATGACTCATTATGTTTGGGGCTCAGGTTGTGCATCCAAACATGATGTGTCTGGAGTGGGTGATCTCTGAGTCGTCTTCAACCTCTGAAATTCCTTGACTCTTATAGATTCTTGGGGACATAAGGATCCTTTGGCTAGTAATGAAAAGCAGGGCACTACTCTAGGCCAGGCATTGTGCTGAACTCATTATGCATTTTCTCACACACTCAGAACAACCCTGCAAGACAGGCTAATGCCCACTTTAGAGAGGAGGAAGTTATACCCCCAAAGGTAAACAACCTGCGCAGAGTCATCCAGCTGGTAAATCGGCAGAGCCAGGAAATTGGTTCTAGGTCTATCTGCCTGTCTGCCTGACCCTGACATTCGTGTCCTCCTTACCACACCCTCTTGATTTGGTGTCAGTCTGCCTAGCGTCCAGTCTCTTCTATTTGGCATTCCAGCACCGACTCCTTGCCACTTGTCATGCTATAGGCTTCTGTAAGTTGCTCCATTTTTCTAGATTTTCAGAAGCTTCCACTCTTGCTTTGTGCAGTACAGTGCAGCCTCACTTAAATGCAGTAACTCATGTATAGTCTAAGAACAGTGCCTGGCTCATGTAAGCACTCAGTACTTCTTAGCGCTCATTAGTAGGTCCCCATGTGCCTAAATGTTCACTTTACCTGGATATCTGTGGCGCGGGGGTCGGGGGGGGCGGTGCGGTGGCATAACCAGGTAGCACGTACCAGGAGCTTGCACTACTCACCATCACACAGGGTGGGTATGACCTTGGCTCTGTACATTACTGGAGAGAAACCCAGGTCCCACTGCCATTCAACTCCAGCACCTTCCTGTACAGGGCAAGGAGCAGGATTGCACAGGTGGCAATGTGGCGGGATGCTGCCAGGCCAGACACCAAAGGTTCAGGCACAGATCACTTCATTCATTCTTGTCTTTGAATGATCAAGGAGGAGAGGTGCACCACTCCTAGAGTCTGTAACAAAAATACCTTTTCATTAAACTTCTTTAAGTAAAGGTCTGAACTGCTAACTAGAGAGGCTAAGGAAAATGTAATTCTTCTTTTTTTAATCTTCCCAAACTAGTTCTCCAGTTTAAGGAAAGAAAAAACACTACTCTTTCGCTGCCTAGCAAAATCCTACCCATCCTCAAGGTCCAGCTCAGAGAGTTCTTTTTGGGCAACCCCAATGCTTAATACAGTGCTTGGCATATAATAACAGGTCCTCCTGAAATAACGAAGAGTTCCAGTTCCTTCTGGGAAAATAACTAGTATGTGTGTTACAGTCACTTAGCCTCACTGAGCTCCAGTGTTCTCAGGGCACTAGAAGATCTACAGGATTCCTTATAGTCCTTCAGTGCCACACTGAATGTGCCAAGGGAAACAATCAATCTCAGATACAAATGCTCTTTTTTAATGATTTGCAAACAAAATAATTACCCAGTTTCCCATTTTTTTTACAGTTGTTCACAGTATTTTTATTTGTAATATTTACAAATAGTTAATTTGTAAAACAAAAAATAACCTAAATGTCCATCCAAGTGAATGGATAAAACAATTGTGCTATGTCTGTACAATGGAACACTACTCAACAATAAAAAGGAATTAACTATTTATACAGCAATAAAATAGATGAATTCAAAATAATTACACCGAGCAGAAGGAGCCAGACAATAAAGAGTATGTATATCATGATTCCATTTATATAAAAGTCTAGGAAACACAAATTTATCTATAATGAACAGAAGCAAGCCAGTGACTGCCTAGGGACAGAGCAGGATTGGGGGAGGAAGTTTTGGATTACAAAGGGTCACATAGGCACTTTTACCCAGTTTCCCATTTTAAAACATATCCTAGGATTGTTTTCCCTGGAGTCATAGAAAGGCGAGGCCAGAAAAAAAAAAAGAAAAGAAAACTTACAGAGGGTAAGTGACACCTCTGAAACTGGCATCATAGAATAAAGAAAATCCATATCCAAATGAGGCTCTGAAATAGCCATCTTTTTTTTCTTTTGGCTGCATTGGGTCTTCGTTGCTGCACACGGGCTTTCTCTAGTTGTGGCGAGCAGGGGTACTCTTTATTGCGGTGCATGGGCTTCTCATTGCAGTGGCTTCTCTTGTTGCCGAACACAGGCTTGCACAGGCTTCAGTAGTTGTGGCACGTGGGCTCAGTAGTTGTGGCTCATGGGCTCTAGAGCACAGCCTCAGTAGTTGTGCACAGGCTTAGTTGCTCCATGGCATGTGGGATCTTCCCGGACCAGGGCTCGAACCCGTGTCCCCTGCATTGGCAGGAGGATTCTTAACCACTGCACCACCAGGGAAGCCCTGAAATAGCCATCTAAAACTTAGGAATGATACCAATAAATGGGCATGATGTCTGTGCAAGGTCTGACTCTGGCTGACTCTGGCTGCCAGAAAGGATGACGATGACAAAAAGAAGTACACTGACTATCAAAAAAAAAAAGGACAGAGGACAAGGTAATTGCTAAAGAGACTGATCGACAAGGCACAAGACATCTGTCATGCCGGCGGGGGGGGCGCATATTAACTCTATTACATTACTTCCACATCAGCAGATCACCTCAATTACCAGCTAATCAGGCAGAATTAAACATTTTAAATTATCTTTCTTAATCCTGCATGTGATCATTTGAAAACCCAGGGCTCTAAAAATCTAATTGTAACTGCTTACCAGAAATGTCATCTTCACTTTGAGGAACTGAAGCAGGGCCAGATACAAGACTGTTTTTTTTCCGTTTTCCTAAAGTACCGTCCCATGGCCAGAACTGGACTTGCATGTACATCTGCCTAGTGCCGGGCATATTAGGGGCTCCCAAGGGGACCTGGCCCTGCTTCAGAACTCATAATGGCCAGAGACTAAAAGAAGAGCAATGGTAGGGGAGAAGGGGGACATGGGGGTGGAGGGAGGATGGAGAGGAAAAAACAACTGTTAAAACCTTAGCAAGGGACTTCCCTGGTGGCGCAGTAGTTAAGAATCCACCTGCCAATGCAGGGGACTCGGATTCGAGCCCTGGGCCGGGAAGATCCCACATGCCGCAGAGCAGCTATGTCTGTGTGCCACAACTACTGAGCCTGCACTCTAGAGCCCAGGAGCCACAATTACTGAGCCCGCATGCCTAGAGCCCGTGCTCCATGGCAAGAGAAGGCACTGCAATGAGAAGCCCACACACTGCAATTAAGAGTAGCCCCCGCTTGCTGCAACTAGAGGAAGTCCACGCACAGCCAAAAAAAAAACCTTAGCAAATGTCAGGAGAGCAAAATCTAGATTTAGAGTGTTCTGTGGGCCTAGAAGGCACCTAACTGAAGGGACAGGAAACAGTCCCTCTCCCAGTAAGAAGGGATGGTATGAGGTTGTGGGAGGTTGCTTACCCATCTACAGTTAAGACTTCTGAGCTTCCTACGCCTAAGCTCCTCTTCTGCCCACTCCTTCAGTGTCCTGGACATCAGTGTGATGACATGGCAGTGAGCTGGTAGTCTACTCCTTGCCCGTCTTCCTAGGATGCTGCAATACTGTCCTCAGGAGCAGAGCTGCCAGGACTGTACTGTAGGTCTCCTAAGTGGTTTCCATTGCATGAAGATGATTCTTGGGTAGGCCTAGAATTATATGGAGGTGAAAAAACGTTTGGAGCCGAAGTATAGAGCCCCGTGAGTTAGAGCCTTGCCCGTTGCCCTCAGTGCCCATTGCTGCTGATAGAGGTGGACAAGGAAGTGAGAAAACAGCTGTGTGGGTCATAGCTTGCTGAACATCTGCCTGCCCTTTGTGTGAAAGTATGAGTATGTGTGTGTTAGGTTAGTGGTGTGTGTACTTTGTGTATTTTCAATGTGGATAATGTGTGCTCCAAGTGAATGATCTATGAGTGGCATGAATGCCATGTGTTCGTGTGTGCATATGTGGGTGAGTAAATGTACTACAGGGGGACAGAGTTTAAAGGGCTAACTAGTCACTCTCACTTTCCTCCTCCTACTTCCATTCCTTTAAAATCTACAGGAGGGTGCCATACGATAGGACAGCCCCTGGTCCCTGTGATTGGGACCAGAAGTTAGGTGAAGTACATCTTCCTAAAAGATTCTCTAAAAACAGGAAGTTTGGGGCTTCCCTGGTGGCACAGTGGTTGAGAGTCCGCCTGCCGATGCAGGGGACACGGTCCGGGAGGATCCCACATGCCGCGGAGCGGCTGGGCCCGTGACCCATGCCACTGAGCCTGCGCGTCCGGAGCAACAGGAGAGGCCACAGCAGTGAGAGGCCCGCGTACCACAAAAAAAAAAAAAAAAAAAAAAAAACAGAAGTTTTATATCCTTTTCCATCCTTGGTCAAAACAAACCAAAACTGGGAAAAGAAAGATCATGGTTACATTTGCTAGATGACTTCCCCATAACTGTCCTGTTCCCAGTTAGGAAAATCCTCTTTACTGAGACTTCAACTTTTAGGTTTAGCATGTGGGAATGTAATTAGAAACACATTTGGACAGAAGAATAGTAATATTTTGTAAGACTTTCTCTTGATCTTTGCCATTCTGAAGTTTTACTGCAGTGAATTCAGATCTGAATTTATTCTTATTTATACTGCTCATGACTCTTTGTTCCTCTTGAATCTCAGTATTTGTGTTTTTCATCAATTCTGAAAAATCCTCAACCATTCTCTCTTTTATTACTGCCTCTCCTCTATTTTCTCAATCCTCTCCTTCTGGAACCCCTATAAGGTATATCTTAGACCTTCTGTTTTCCATATCTTATATCTTTTAAAATTACTAGAGGGGCTTCCCTGGTGGCACAGTGGTTAAGAATCCACCTGCCAGTGCAGGGCACAAGGGTTCGCGCCCTGGTCTGGGAAGATCCCACATGCTGTGGAGCAACTAAGCCCATGCACCACAACTACTGAGCCTGTGCTCTAGAGCCCATGAGCCACAACTACTGAGCCCGCATGCCACAACTACTGACACTCACGCACCTAAGAGCCTGTGCTCTGCAACAAGAAGCCACAATGAGAAGCCCGTGCACTGCAACAAAGAGTAGCTCCCACTCGCTGCAACCAGAGAAAGCCCACGCAGAGCAATGAAGACCCAATGCAGCCAAAAATAAATAAATGTATAAATGTATTTTTTTTAAAAAAAAACTACTAGAGAGAGAAGCCCAAATAGGGTTTCTTCATAGTCAGGATCCTGGGGCTGCCTGGCACTTTATTCTTGTAGTTCCAGGGCTGATGAAGCAAAAGTGCCCTCTAGAACTGAAAACAGTTCTTTAAGAAATGGAAAAGACTCCTGCGGAAAATTATGGCAAAAGGGGTGAGGAGCACCCCACTGTGCACTCATTTCTTCACACTTGACCTGAATTTTCTGCATGGTAGGGACATGCTGGTGTGATAAGACAGACCCTGGCCCCAAAGAGCTTCCATCTAGAAGGGTATGTAGCCCACACAGAATGAGAAGTGCCGTGATAGGGATGCTCCCAAGGTGCCATGGGAGTGCAGTTGAGGGGTCCACCCAACCCAAGGAGCCAGGCGAACCTGCTTCAAGGGCCAGGGAAGGAGATGAGCTGAAGGCTGTCTTCCCCTTAGTGAAGAGTAACCCAGGCAGAGGCAGGAGCTCATGAAAAGGCCAGAGGCAAGACAGCAGGTCATGTTTGTGCCTTTTCAATTAGTTCTGACTGGAAAAAGCTTAGAGTACAGGAAGAGTGGGAAAGGATGAGGTACAGCTGCAACAGGGATGGGTCGTGAAGGGCTTCATTTGCCACTCCTGGGAATTTGCACTTTCTCCTGCGGGCAGTGGGGAGCCACTGATAAGAGGTTAAGCAAGGGACAGATTTGATCAGATCTATACTTTATAAAAGATTAACATGGCTGCTGTGTGAAGAATAAATTGGAGATCATAATACTGGAGGCAGGAAGAACCATCCAGAGACTGTTACATTGAAACAGATAGCTAGTGGGAAGCAGCCACATAGCACAGGGAGATCAGCTCCGTGTTCTGTGACCACCTAGAGGGGTGGGATAGGGAGACGCAATAGGGAGGGGATATGGGGACATATGTATATGTATAATTGATTCACTTTGTTATACAGCAGAAACTAACACACCATTGTAAAGCAATTATACTCCAATAAAGATGTTAAAAAAAAAAAAAAGATGTTACATTGATCTGAGAGATTATGGCAGCCTGGACTGGGAACGTGGCAACAGGGATGTGGAGAAGTGGCTTTAAGAATTCTTAAGAATTCAGAAGACACCCCACCCCACCCCCACCAAAATAAAAGAATTCAGAGGACATAATGGTAGTCCATTTCCTTTTTTAAAAAGCTGGGGGGGAGCCTAAGTTAGATGTTTATTTCATAGTCAAAACAAATAGCTCATTCTATCAGTCTCCATGGTTTTCAGCATCTTTTTGAGCCCTGACTCACCTAAGAGCTAAGACCTACTCCCATTTAGAAACAGTTCACATCATCAGTTATTCTCTGCAGGTGGAACAGGAAGATGCCTGTGTAATTTACAAAAAAGAAAATGAAATGAAATACCCTCATGATTCCTATGTGCCCTTCTATTATTGGGCATGCCGGGCTGCCTGCCACCATTTGGGGGAAGCACTGATCTATGCAACAGAGAAACATCTGGAGCAGAAACTTATCCTTCACGTAAAGTAAATAACATTTGAAGGAAACTCTTTTGCAACATAGCGCTAGTTCAGATATCTCGCCCTACCACCTGTGCCCTAGACACTAGCTTACTCCTGATAGAGACACAGCCTTCACGAAACTACACACTCTCCCCCCGATGAAATGACAAATCAGCCAGTATGTGATGAATTTGGGTTGTGTAGACAAAAATACCAGGTATTCCAGCCAAGGCACACACAGTGTGCTGTGAATCATCCCCACCAGCTTTCAGCAGTTAGATTAGCAGAACAATTGCTCAGTTCCTTCCTTCGTCTTCACAGTGTAGACCTGGCCCAAGACCCAAGAGTGAAGCAGCAACTGTAAAGAAGCAGAAACATTATAAATAACCTAGAGAACCCTTTTATAACAGCAACTGCCTGCTGATTTTGTGGCCTAACAGCTCAAGCAAAAAGGATATAAATATAATATTGTGCAATGACTGATTACTCAAAATGTTGTGCATCAGCAGAAGTGGGACCTGTGGTTGGTGCTAATATTATCAGATGCCTTTGCTGTTTAATAATCTGGTAGCTCTGTATTATTTAGCATGCAGTTTTCACAGAGAACAATGATCTTATTTCAAGTACCTCTCACTGAAATAAAAAAGCAGCTGTTAGAAGATGAACATTTGGCAGAAAATGTTTTAGTGGAATCTTTCGTGAGATACTAAATCATATTGGATTAACTGTTTTCTGTCTAGAATAGTGGAGTCACAAAGAAAAAAGATCGCTGACCACAGAAGGCAAGGGCAGTCTTTAGAACCCAGTGAATCACTAACAGACATTTTAGTTTTAAGTGCCATTTATTCACCAATATATAAAGTTATTTATATACAAAGCTTCCATTAATAGCGCCTGAAGAATGGGCCTTTTTTATTCCAGTTTTAGCTCATACTCAGGATTCTACTTCTCTTTCACTAATAATGGAATTCTTTAAATTATAGAATAAATTAATACACCACAGACATTTTGGGCAGAATGGGGTTTTTAACCAGTCTTAAGTCTCCACAGGCCATTCTGTGTGGCTAGCCTGCTGAGCGCATGCCAGCCCTGCCCCTGAAGAGGCACCGAGGCAGCCCGCTGGGCTCCTGGGCTCCTGGCCCACCCACTCCCAGGTTGCTAGAGCAGGGCCGACAATAGACCCTCACAGGTTCTTCAGGCTGGCCGGCCACTGTCAAACGGGCTCTGCTGGAGAGGAAGTGACATCATGACATAGCTACTGGGCATGGCCATTTTCAGCCAGAGAACATGATCTGCTGCTTTCATGAGGCCATACTGACTCAGGAACATTTTTCACATGAAATTATTATCACTAAAACATAAAATTCTCTTTTCTAAACTATCAAGCAATGTATAGAGCAAAGACTTTCACTTTACTCCCAATTCCCACTCTTGGGATGGAGTGGGTGATGGGTAATGATTAAAAATGGAGGGTTTTCAGAAATGGCTGAGGACTGCTTATGGGATAAAACTAGCTCAAAACAGCTTCATCAGAATGTCCATTTCAATACTGGTGTGACTGGCCAACCCAGAACCCATCAAAAACCAGAAGCTGAGAATGGACTCTGAGACACTGAGTTGGGCCCCAGATGGAGCCAGCAAATGACCTGTCAGTATGGACCACTGGCTGACTTAGACCAGGAATTTGTCACCAGTAATGGAGCCAGACCAGTTCATGGTGCTAAGCTCTGAGGTAGAACACCTCAACCATGTACATTCAGGTGGCAAGGCTGGGATAGGTGAAACATGGCACCAGGCTGGCAACTTCTTTTGCCTTTGATTCAATTTTAGATCAAATCAAGGTGATGCAGTTGTTATGATCACTGTACTCTTGCAAATTGTTATTAAATACTAGTAGGGTACCAATAAATTAAAAATCTAGCAGTTCTGAGATGAAGGTTGGTAGAGTTTTTCTTGTTCTTTAGTAGTTGAATTTTAATCAATATGTTGAAAATTGGAGGACCAGAGTCATTTTTTAATACCCCTTACAATCTTTTGGGGCAGTAATATGCTGCCTTGAACATATATCTCCCAACCTTACTTTGACTTTGCACTCAACTCCCCATTGATCCCTCTCTGTTTTCATCCATCTAAATGAAAGGCTTTGGCCCCATAAACCTCATTCCAGATGGAAATGCATAATTCAAGAGAAATACTGATGTCAAAGAAGAGAAGGCACACCAATTTGTGCCAGCAGTTGCTATAAATTAAAGGAGTACACGGAGAGTTTAATGTAATGTAGAATTGAAAATAAAATTAGAACCAATATTTGGGCAGTTCTCCACCTCTTTTTTCCCTACTGTGACATGAAGGATTGACTCCCAGCTTAAGTACCTAATGTAGTTCATTTTTCTTTTCTGCTAGAATTTTTTTCCCCATAAAATGTTCCATGTTTATCTTTGGCATCCAAAATTAGATCTCTTCACTTTTTCCATTCTAATCTCAACAGAAAAGTCAGGGTAGGAAGAGTCAAAATTTTCCCCTCATCTTCCACACCCATCATGTTTGCAGCATAGAAAGGACCCCACTCTACCTGTCTGACTAGTTCAGCTGCTGTAAATAGCTATTAATCCTTCCTTAATATTGATTCTCTGTAATGTGGATGTCACCTACATGGTTTCTTTTCTTTTTCTAAGGCTGGAAAAGGTTGATAATGAACATCTCAGACATGTACGACTGCACAAGGTGTTCCTAAACACTCAGGAGAAGCATTCTTGAGCATGCATCCAAAGGGATTAGTCTGATCAACTACCATTATTCAGAACCTTTTTGGAGCTCTTTATGCAGATTTCCCCCAGAGCCAGTGTTGTTCTTGATAGTCACCCATTGTTTTGGCCACTGGTGGAATTTCCTAGCTTGATCCCCCCACCTTAATCACTAGATGGTTTTAAATGATTTACTCTTTCCAGAAATAAATTTCTTAGGATAGTGGTTCTCAAAGTGTGGCCAGGGACCTGTAACCTCAAGATCACCTGGGAACTCTTTAGAAACACAAATCCTGGGCCCCACCCCAGATTTAATGGATCAGAAACTTTGGGGGTGGAGCCCAGCAATGTGCATTTAACAAGCCCTCCAGGCAATTCTGAGGTACAATCTAGTTTGAGAACCACTGACTTAGAAGATGAAATATTGCCTTCATTGAGGATATTCAAAGATGTGCTACTGATTTTTAAGGCATTCCAAAGAACAAGTTTCCAGAAGTTTTTGAGCAAAGTTGGAGTACATGTATGGCCTCTCCGGGGGACCGCTTTAAGAGACTGGCCTTCCACTGAGACATCCTGGTTCTGCCACCTAGCCATCTGACCTTGAGCAAGTTCTTACACTTGGTTTCTCATCTGGAAAATGAAAGACCCACCCTTACCTACCTCACAGAACTGTAATGAGATTCAAAGTGAGTCACACCTACAAATATGCTCTGTAAACCAGAAAGTACTAAAAAAAGTGAAAAGTGAAAGTCATGTCATTCTGCAGACAGGATTCTGGTAGTCTGAGCATTATGTCAGGGCAGAGAGTTGGAGAAATGCCTGTATTTATCATTCCTTTGGCCAGATCCACCTTTTTGTGTATATAATGACCGATTCATCACCTTGGTGGACGTATCTAAGATTCTGCCATTTCAGCCCACCAATTTATCTGGTGCTAAGAGAGGAAAACCATTGCCTGACTGGTGGCTACAAGGGGCTAGGAAGATGTATTCATTTTCAGACATGCTATTTTCTATGGAAAGCTTAGTGATGGTAAGGATGGACTGTGTATGTGGGCACTGTACTCTCGTGCCCAGAACTTGTCACACACTAGCAGTGAAAGGGTCTGTACTGAAACCACCCATTTCAGCCCTGTGCAAGGGAGTCATGACCTTCAGCAAGGAAGCGAGTGCTCATTGCCACATACTAGTCATTGCAGAGAGGCCCAAAAAGAAAATCCCTCGAGCAAACCAAATCTATAGAAACTGAGATTTTAAAACAGACCAGTTAATGTGTCTGTGCTTGAGAAGAATGTGGGTGGATTTTCCCTCAGAGGTTAGGCTTTACAAACAACTTCACCATAGGAATTCTTGAAACACCAAGCTCCTGGTGCATTTGTAACTTGACTTGAAAGCTTTACAGACTGTTGAGTGAACATATCTGGGCAGGAAGGAAGCTAAATCTGTTGCCTTAGCGCTTATTGGGAATGCAGTTTTAGTAACACAGAAAACAGTTCCCACTAGGCCAACATCAACTTCACTTTTCACACAAAGTGGCAGCTAAAATCAAGAGATTCAATAAGAATCTAATTGGTTAATTATGATTAAATTATTGGTTAATTATGGGAAAATAAGCTGTTGGTTAATTATGGAATTAGAAAAGGAAATGATTTTGCTCAAAATGTGTGCCTACTTAACAAATCTGTAGAGACAGATAGTAGATTAGTGGTTCCTAGGCCTGGGGGGAGTGGGGAGGAATGAGGAGTAACTGTTAATGGGTCCGAGGTTTCTTTTAGGGGGGATGAAATTTCCTAAAGTTGGACTGTGGTGATGGTTGCTCAACCCTGTGAATACACTAAAGAACACTGAACTGTATACTTTAAATGGGTGGATTATTTGGCATATGAATTATATCTCAATCAAGCTGTTTTTTTAAAAAGTCAAATTGCTAATAAATTGTAGAGCCAAGGAAAACATTATGGCTGTTTAAAATACAAAAATCACATCAAAACTTTGCTACATGTGGTTTTGGATCAATATGAAATAGTGATCATTTGAAATATATTAAGGCAGAAAATATTTGCTTTCTTTTAGTCAGAGTATTTTAAAAGCAGACTATCTCAGCCAAATAATTGAAATTTAAATGTAATAAATTAAGGTGGCTAATAGTTGAAGCCAAAGTCATGGACATTTATGACATAATGAGTGGTCTATGTTCCCTACAGATTTATTTAGAATAAAAATCAGCAGCACTTACACAATAATGATAAGAAAACTGGATTTTCACTGTCCATCGTGTTACCCTAAACTGATCTGGTTAGGGAAGGCTGGAAGGTTGAAGTTGGAAAGGATATGATCTCATCCTTATGATGTGAATATGCGCTGATAAGAGAAGATAGAAATATTCAGATTTAAGCTGTGAAATGGGGCTCTTGTATAAGCAGCTTCGTATCTCGTGGCATGTTTATCAGACGGACTACTCAGTTTTGTCTGCCCAGGAGAGAACCTTTGCCCTTTCCTGCCTCTGCAAAATAGGCCAGGCCAGGCTAGCTCTAATCTCCTGGTTAAAGTCCTGGCTCCAGGGCTTGGGGCTTGCCTACGGCTCACTGGTGGCCATGGAGACTGTAGATTGAAGTAAACAGGAAGGGAACTGGCTGGGAGATGTAGGAATTTCTGGCTCAGTGGAAAGAAGGCCGGGAGCTACCAACACCTGCCTAGCGAGCCTTGCAATTTGGAGGCTGCTGGTTAGGGCTTCTTAATGCACCGGAAGACCGACTGGGCCACTGGCAGTTCTTTGCAGCAAGAGGCCCTACTTTGGTGGTGTTTCTCAAACACAGGTTTGTCATTAATCACCACCCACCCACCCACCTCAAGGAGCCTTTTAAGAGATTTTTTTCCTAATTGTCCTCTTCTTCCATGAAATTTAATACCACAGATATTCATTCGTATTCTGTGTGTGTGTGTGTGTGTGTGTGTCTGTCTGTCTGTCTGTTTACATACTGCGGTACTCCCCCACACACAAGAATGAATTTTTACCCCCGAGAATGCATGCCCTGGATGGAATGAAGGTTCTAGGCCTTTCTCTTTCTCCTCACATTTGGAGTGAGTGGTGAGGTCAGTCACACGGAGAAGGTGGACAGGGTGGCCCATGCCCATCACTAACCATGAGAAGCCCTGACTTCAGGTTCCAGCATGGCTAGAGGAGTGTCCTCTCAAGTCACATTGTCCCCGCACCATCTGTTCAGCCTGCCTGCCATCCTCCAGGCTCTGCCACCACCTCCTCTCCCTGGCAGGAGCCCTCTGCCCAGTGGCTGGCTGGCTGTGATGGAAAGCAGGGTCCTCCATCAAAGCAGCAGCACAGGTAGGGGCACAGCTTTCCCTGCCAGCAAGTCACTTCCTTCCCATGCTGTCCTCCAGCCCTTCCCAGCACTAGGCCTCTCCCCAAACGCTCACTCACTGTTCTCTCTCTGTTCCCCCACCCAAATGAAAGCGTGAGATTTATCAGGTTCCCCAGTCTTGCACTGACCTTTATACTCTTCATTTCACATTTCTTTAATACCCTGCTCACAAACTCTTTAAAAGTTCTCAGAAAGTATCTCCCCTGCCCTCACAGAGAAATGGATTTCAGAGACCCCCAGCACATACAGATGGCCACTGCTAGAACTCTCTAGAACCTGGCTTCCTCATAATTAAGAGCTACAGGACATACTTCTGCCTCCTCTGCCTTTCCAGACTATGAGAGCATTCCTAATGCCCTCTTCTACTTGGAGCTGGGAACACGAAGCCAGGCACAGCATAAACCCCTGGCCCTGGGATCCGCAGGATCATGACCCTCTTTGTTCCTTAGAACCCTCTGACTTAGATCATGGGCTTTTATTTCCAAAAAAGTTAGCAAGTTAAGGGGCCTCCAAGATGGTACCATCGAGTCTCCCCCACCTTTGTTGAACACCTGCTCTGCTCCAGGCACTGTGCTAGGCCTTTTCACATACATTATCCAATCCAGTATTTACCCCCTATGAAGTAGGTTCCCATATTACAGATAAATAGTCACAAGAGAGGTCACACAAGAGGCTGAGTCACTTGCCTAAGTGGTGAAATCAGGGCTTAAAGTCAGGCCTGTTTAACTCCACACCACTTACTGCATTGTCCCAGGGGAGAAAACATGTTCCCACTTGAGAAAAACATTTTTCCCGGCTGTGTACAGAGGGGCTTCACTGTAGTTTACCATTCTCAAAAGATGACACAGGTAAAAGGGAAGAAGGTGGGATTTAATTCCAGGTGTGTGTTCCCTCGGTGCTTCTTCCCCAAGATCCATGTCTCCGGCCTGTCCATGATTAGCCCTTTAAGGACAAAGAAAGACTTTTCCTCTCCCAGGCCCCACCAGGTGTTCATGCCTCAACCTCCTGCAAACGGGAAAGAGGAAGAAGCCCCATTCTTAGAACTTGGAAGCAGAAGCAAAGCAGAAATTGCCACCAAGCTAGCCTGAGCGCAAGCCACGTCAGCGGCCCTGCCTGCACGGGGATGGCAGGTAGCAGGGAGCCTGGTGGGTTTACACTGATCGCTGTCCCTTTCCTGAGCCCCTTGCAATATTCTTTTTTATGAAGAAGAAATAGCACATTGACTTGGGATTTAGTCATATTTCATTCATCCCATTTGCCTTTTCCCTGGCCTCTAAAACCACGAGCCTGGCTGAGGAATTCAGGTCCACAGTGTAGGCTTTGAACAGCTTTGTGTAGGGAGAGGTTTTGAAAAGAAAGGAAAGTGGTATCTACTTGTCAGATGGAATGTGTTAACAAATCAGGGAGGAATGCAAGGACTTTAACTGTTAGGGTCCCTTGGCAGTTTGGGTGATGAATCATCCAGCGTGGGTACGGATTCCTAACAAATGAAGCCTCACGATGACATCATTCTTGCAAAATCATCTGGGTTTCTGTTGTAGGCGCCTGACAAGTTCTTACCTTGGGGATTTTCACCACATGGCATTTGTTTTTTTTTTTTCCCCCAGCCACAATTAATACCCATCATGCCTTACAATTCACCCACTTTTCTATCAACTGGAATTTGGCAAACTAGGACTTTCACAAGTCTGTCTCACTATCATCCCTCCTACAGGGCATTCTTGGGACAGCTGTGCTTCTCACCTGATCACTCAGCACCCAGCCTCCTGATGATAGTCCTGGATTCAGTCAGGCTGTATGTCAGCGGCGAGCCTAGGCTTGCACTAGTCTGAGGGCGTGGATGTGATGAAGACCACAGAGGAGAGCAGGGGCATCTAGGAGGGTACCTAACCCAGACTCATGGGATCAGGGAAAACACAGTGCTTTGAATATGGTGCCAGTCAGCAAATATACGATAACTAAGTTAATAACTGAGTTGAGTCTTAGGAGAAGAGTAGGAGTTAGTCCAAGGATGAGTTCAAGGGGAGATATCTCAATGAATGAAGACCCGCGGTTACAATGCATGAGTAGGAAAAAGTAAGAGATGAAACTGGGTAGGTGGGCGGGAGCGCCTCATGTGCCATGCTAAGGAGCTGAAATGTTATCCTAAGAAAGATGAGAAATGATCAAAGGGCTTTGGGCATGGAAGTAAGGTGGCCTGATTTACAGCAGTATGGAGGATGGAGTGGAAGGGGCCAGACTGGGGACAGAGACTAGTTAAGAAGTTAACGTGGTCCTTTAGAGGTGATGTGAGCATGAAGTAGGGCAATGGGGTAGGGATGAAATGAGAGGACAGATTAGCAAAATATTTAGAATTTACACTTGACAACTGGTGATTATCCAGAAGACCCCCCAGATTTTCAGGGTGGAGTTGCCACAAACTGAAAAGATAAGAAGAGGCCCATGTTCAGCCAGAGTTATGAGTTCGATTCAGGTATGTTGAGTGAGAACTGCCTGCAAGAGACCTGCAGCTGGTCGAGCTGACTCACAGGTAGTTAAGATACACGAATCCCAAGACAGAGGAGAGTGTGGGCTAAAGATAATGACTTAGGACTCCTCATATTCATAGCAGTCAACACCATAACAGCACAGTATTTGACACACCCAGGAAATTAGGGGAAATGAGAAGGGCAGTGGGTGAAGGACAGAACCTGAGGGAATACCAGTGTGGATGGTGGGGGAGAAGGAAGAGAGACCAAGAAGGAGGGTCAGAGAGACACAGGGGCCCAGGAGGGTGCCTTACTGCTCTGTGCTTCTCTCCCCTCTAAACCTTATGGTTGTCCTGTTCCTCATAAGTAAGCTTTTACATCCTCACCTCCCCATACAGCCATTATAGGTGAAAGCGGCTTCGGATCCCAAAGCACATTCTTGCAGCTTCCAGCCATCCCTCCTCTACCCTCCTGAAGAGATTCCTGCATCTTCGTGACTCATACAATTCAGTTATAAAGCTTCAACCTCCTTTCCTGGTCATTCTCTGTTTATCTAAGCCTGGCATCTATATCACCATTTCTCTCTCCACACCTCCCCGCAATGCTACCATCATAGGACGACTTGAGTACCGTGAGGATGAACCATCACCAAGACTCACAGTTCCTAGATGCCCCCACCTCCAGGGACTCTTCACCTCCACTCCAGCCTCCCGTTCCCATGACGACTCCCAGGAAATGGTTAATACCTGGCACGGCTTCAGTCCTGTGGGAATAAACCTCACATCCCACTCTGACCACAACCAGCTCTCTCACCTCTTCTCGTACACTTGTATTCTCACTTTCCTTAATTCCCTCCATTTTCTTCTGACCTGTTGACCCCCTCCTGACCTCTCTTCCTTCTTTACCCGGGTTAGACTCTCCAGTTATTCATCTGGTTATTCTTTTTTTATATAAATTTATTATTTTTTTTTATTTTTGGCTGTGTTGGGTCTTTGCTGCGTGCAGGCTTTCTCTAGTTGCTGCGAGTGGAGGCTGCTCTTCGTTTTGCAGTGCACGGGCTCTAGGCACGTGGGCTCAGTAGTTGTGGCACGTGGGCTCAGTAGTTGTGGCACGTGGGCTCAGTAGTTGCGGCACGTGGGCTCAGTAGCTGTGGCACATGGGCTCAGTAGTTGTGGCTCGCGGGCTCTAGAGCACAGGCTCAGTAGTTGTGGCACATGGGCTTAGTTGCTCCACGGCATGTGGGATCTTCCCGGACCAGGGATCGAACCCGTGTCCCCTGCATTGGCAGGCAGATTCTTATCCACTGCACCACCAGGGAAGCCCCATCTGGTTATTCTTTCCTGAAATCTTTACTCCCTTTGTACCTTCCCTCTTCCCCCACACCTGCCCAGGGCAACTCTGGTCCCCATTCTCTTCTCTGCTCCTGCCCCAAGCACACAGAGGGAAACGGGATCCCATACAGAAGGACATCATTAAAAATTCACAGTCTTCACTCTCATCCCTGTAATTCTTCATCGCTATAGAAAACGTAAGCCCTTCCCATGGGGAAATAGGAAAAATTGAGCAGTAGCCAGAAGCCCAATCTCTCTCCCAAAATAGCTTCTCCACCTGCTCTATTGCTAGATTTCCACACAGATGTCCTTGGTACAATCTTTTTTTTTTTTTTTGCGGTACGCGGGGTCTCTCGCTGTTGTGGCCTCTCTCGCTGCGGAGCACAGGCTCCAGACGCACAGGCTCAGTGGCCATGGCTCATGGGCCCAGCCACTCCGCGGCATGTGGGATCTTCCCGGACCGGGGCATGAACCCGTGTCCCCTGCATCGGCAGGCGGACTCTCAACCACTGCGCCTCCAGGGAAGCCCCCTTCTTGGCACAATCTTGACTGCCATTTACCACCTTCAGTCTTACCTTGGGCAAGTTACTTAACCTCCTTAAATCCTAGTTTCCTCAGTTTTAAAATAAGGATCCCCCAGGCTTGCTGCCAACCTCCATGGCACTTTGTGCAAATTAGAAGGCGCCTCTCTGAATAGGTCCAGCTTGGGGAGCACGGCCTGCAGACCCACAGTCACCCCATCACTGGGGCACCCTCGTGCAGAGCCACCTTGTATGACCAGACACTGCAGCCCCAGCTACACCCACCTCCACAGGGTTCTTAGGGAACAAAGGCGATAACGTACACAGTGCCCAGAAGAGAGGATGACCCTGAGCAGAACCTCAGCCAGAAGAGCCCTTGCGGACCACCTGGACTTGGCTCAGCATGTAGGTATGCTCTGCTGGGGTGATACCTGCAGCCATTTCAGGCATTGCCTACCAGCTCCAAGAGGTTTATCACTGTGCTCCCCTCTCTTGTCAGAGAGCAGACCCCTGAGAGACTGGGACATGTGCTGCTAAGTTCAGTGAGAGAGCAGACCAGGGTCATAGTCAAGGGCTCAGGCAGGCAAGGGGCAGTGGGAGGGAGCAGGGAGTGCGAGCAGCTGGACAGAGAGGATGGTTTGAAAGCGAGAAGGGAAATGAGCAGCCAGCCTCCCCAGGGCCACACTGCCTCCCCCCAACCCCACACCCCAGCTCTAGTTGCTATCCTTAGGAGCACCCACCTCTCAGATTCTCCCCTTGGGGTCCTCTCACCAGCTGCTGATGAGTGTCATCCCTACACCACCAGCCCTGCAGGGTGCCTCGCCCTCCCCCAGGCCCCCACCAGAGGGCTCAGGTATTCCATAGGGTGTGTTTTGCTCCTTCCACTTCACTGTTAATCCATCTGCCTCCCAGGTCCCACAGGCCAGAACCCCTCAGGACCCAGGAGTGTGCAGGCCCTCAGGAGAGCAGGAATTTCAGAATGCTACATCCATTCTCTAAGAGCAGCTCTTCCTTAAGAGGCAATTATTGTGAGAAGGCAATGAATAGTAGCCACGTGGGTATTTTTACTGAAGAAAGATGAATTATGTCATCACCTCTTTTGGCACAAAAATAATTTTCAGTAAAAGGTTAAAGCCATCATGTTGTATCAATGAGAACTATTCCATTATTCCAAGAATGATTGATTGGAAAGTACTTTACTTACAGGAAAATCACAGTGATACAATACAGCTTCTACTTTTAAAGCGCTTTCCATTAAAAAAAAATTATAACCAGTGTATAAAAATAGTTATACTGAAGATGTGAATCAACAGCCGAGTAATTTATTGGCATTTGAAAGCCCTGTGCTATAAACAGATTCAACAATGAGACTATCAAGTAACTCTGGGCTGTGGCAACCTAACCTCCATTTTTACTGACACAAAAGAAAGTCACATGTAGTTCAGCAAGGGACATCTGCCCCCCTTGGAAGAGATCACTGGAAGAGAAAAACACGATGGAACTAGGACCATGAGTCTGGCCAACTCAAAGCGCTGGGTGAGGCAGTGGAAGAGACACAGGGGACAGAGATATGGTGTCTGTCCTCAGAGAGTTTTCAGGCTGTCCCAGACTGCAGGCCTGTACACACAATCGTCAGTACAATGTTTTAAATGCCTAAGAGAAGTGCAAATGAATATATCACTCCCTTTCTTTCCCTTACACTCTTTGGTGAAAGTTAAGTAGTACTTTTCTACCTTTTCACGCTTAAATTTCAAAGAGCTTTTCCACTGTTGGATGTAATGTGACTTTTAAAATAGTATTCACTGGGGCTTCCCTGGTGGCGCAGTGGTTGAGAGTCTGCCTGCCGATGCAGGGAACACGGGTTCATGCCCCGGTCCGGGAAGGTCCCACATGCCACGGAGAGGCTGGGCCTGTGAGCCATGGCCGCTGAGCCTGCGCGTCCGGAGCCTGTGCTCCGCAACAGGAGAGGCCACAACAATGAGAGGCCCGCGTACAGAAAGAAAAAAAATAATAATTAAAAAAATAAATAAATAAACAAACAAACAAACAAACAAACAAATAGTATTCACTGGCCTTCACATCTTTGAGCTGATGGCCCCAGGAGTCTCCCTACTTCCTTGTGTTTTTGGAATGAGGCGAGACTGCTGCCCTCTTTGCGAAGAAGAATGTGGATCACCACCCCTACCCCCACCATCTCACTTCCGGTGAGAAGGTGGAGACTGGGGCAGCTGAGAGCTGGCCCATCAGCAGTCATTAACTGAGCATATACTACTTTTAAGGACTGTATAACTCTGGGGAGTCATCAGATAGGAAAGAACTAGACACGATTTCTGGCCTCTCAGAGGGGTTTAATACACGGGATTGCCTCAATCAAGGTTCTTGGCTGAAAAATCGACCAGCTATGTTACTGACATGGGTCACTGGACACCATCACAACGCTGCCACTAACATCCCAGAATTCAGTTTTTCTGCAATCACTGTCACAGCCAGAAAATGTTCCTCCCAGTCCCCTGGACTTTCAGGAGGGTGTCACTGCCTAGTCCTTAGTTGCAAAGGAAATTGCCTCAACGAGATGGGGTATTTCCAAATGCAGGAAAGAGGTTCTCTCAATTCAGTTCACTCCGACTTGTAGTAGATGTCCACTTAACTAAGGAACAGAGGGAAATCATTCAGAGGCTGAACTTGGCCCATTTGCAACTTCACACAGTGACCGATCCTGATTTTTTTTTTTAACTTCTTTAGTAAAATTTCCTTTGTTAAAAACCTCTCGGGACTTCCCTTGTGGTCCGGTGGTAAAGAATCTGCCTTACAATGCAGGGGACGCAAGTTCGATCCCTGGTCAGGGAACTAAGATCCCACATGCCCCAGGGCAACTAAGCCCACGCGACAACTACTGAGCTCACGCGCCTCAATGAGAGAGCCTGCGTGCCGCAAACTACAGGGCCCACGCCCTCTGGAACCCGCACACCACAACTACAGAGCCCATGGGCCCTGGAGCCCGTGTGTCACAGCTAGAGAAGAGAAAACCCACACACCACAACTAGAGAGAAGCCCGCATGCCACAACGAAGAAACTGCGCGCCACAACTAAGACCCGACATAGCCAAATAAATTAACTAATTAAAAAAACAATTTGATACAAATCCTTCTTCATTTTTCTCTGTATTCTTAAAAAAATACACAGACTCACAGACACAGGTGTTTTCTTTCCTCTCTCTTCCATTCCCCCCACCACCCCTGCAACCTCCTATCGATCATGATGCTGAAATCTTTTCTGGCTTAACCAATGGACATTTCTCCAGGTATGTGCATTTATTGCTAACCTTTTCGTATTAATAGCTGCATATTTTTCCATAATACAAATGTACGAGATTATTCATCCATTCTCCTATTTGATAGAAAATCACATTATTTCCAGTGTTTTGCCTTTGGAAACAATGCAGCAATAAGCATCTTTGAGCACATATCCCAATATTATAGTTTTCACTTCTGTAGATTTCCAGAAGCAGGACTGCTAAATCAAAGGACACACACATTTTTTAACAAATACTGTATTACTCTTCCACATTCCTGCCAACAGTGTATGAGAGTATCACTGTCCTCTCCATCTTCATCTTGCTGCTCTTACTATCAATCTTACTATTTTATCAATCTGATGGGTAAAAAATATTATTTTAATTTGCATTTTACTTAACAGCTGATAACTTAGTATCTTTTCATGTTTGTTTACTGGCCATTTACATTTCCTTTTCTGAAATTGCAGACCTATTTCCTTTGTCCATTTTTATCCTGCATTTGTCTTTTTCCCAGCAATTTGAAGGTGTTCTTTGAGTATTAGGAATATGTCATATGTATTACAAGAATTTTCACCAAATCTGTGCTTTTTAACTTCCATCTTTTTTTTTTTTTTTTTTTTTTTTTT
>NW_006798707.1:1700725-1704742 GCF_000442215.2 Lipotes vexillifer | reverse complement strand
TTTTTTAACTTCCCTTTTTTTTTTTTTTTTTTTTTTTTTTTTTTTTTGCCGCACAGCCCGGCATGCGGGATATTAGTTCCCCGACCAGGACTTGTACACGCACCCACTGCAGCAGAAGCACGGAGTCTTAACCACTGGACCACCAGGGAAGTCCATTTGGCTTTATTTACAGTGTCTTTGGACATATTTTTTTTTAATTTTTTTAAATTAAAATCTAATCTTTTTTTCATTATGGCTTTTGGGTTTACTGACTGGCTTGTGGTTTCCCTGCTTGCAATTATTCAAATATTCATCTAAATTTTCATACTATGTTACTGTTTTACTTTTTATATTCAAGCCTTTAACCTACCTGGAATTTAATTTTGTGTATGATGTAAAGAGGAATCAAGACTTGAAATCTTGATTTCAGGTTTGCCATAACTCTTCATATGTTGTAGTATTTTCCATGTTTTCATAATACACCCTCCTCATAATTTCTCTGGTTTCAGACCTTTCTCTTGTCACATTGCTGTGTTGTAAACTGAGGGAGGGCATGTCTGTCTGTCTCTTTCTTTCTCCATTGTTTCCCTCAGGAAACACTTAATAAACAATTGCAAGGCACCTAGCATAGAGCTTGACATATTTTAGGTACTCAGAAAATATTTATGGGAGGAAGGAAAGTGTTGAATTCACACCTGAGTTACTATGACTCCTTGGCAAGTTGAATATTGACTGCTTATCTTTGTTAACAAGGGGAAATGTCATTCTCCTTAAAGCCATTCACTATCTCATGAGCTCACCACTCTGTTCCTTCCTCCTATATCTTTGTTCTTTGAGGCCTTCCTTCTCACTATAAATCTGTCTCATTTCATAAGGATTCCCCTTAGGCAGGCTTTCTTCAACCATTCCTTAAAATTCAACAGTATTTAAAAACTCTGCCATACTATTTAGCATTTAATCCACAATTGATTTTATTCTTTTTCAAGTACCCATCACTGTGCTAGGCACACAGCTTAGTAAATACTTAAACTGCAACTGAAACAATCATGCATACCAAGGTATAGCCTCAAGATTTGTTATGAAAGCTCTTGGGACTAAGGAAGCAACAAACTGGGAAAAACTGGAAAATGCCCCTGAAAGCTGTTAAATACCAGAATGATTTTTCAAGTGAAATTGTATCATCACATTTATTTTAAATACATTTGTTGGATGAACACATGACTAGGTACTGCCCTACCTGAAGGCAGAGGTCAACAGACTTCCTTTGGTATTTTCTATTTCCATGGGTCCCTATATGGCCTTCACCAACTCGGGCCTTTGGAGATTCAGGGGAAATGGAACTAAGCCTTATATGACCCTACATTTAGTTTGAAAATAACATCTGAATGGCTCTCACCATGTTCTGCATGAATTTTTAATGGAGAAACTGCTAATTCTAGGGCTATGGCAGAGAATATACAAGATGAGCCTGGAGCATCTTATAATGTCAGAAAATAAGAAAGCGCTCAAAAAATAAAATGATGGAAGTATGTCAAAGGGACACAAGTACCAACTGAAAGAACTCCCAACTGCCAAAGCTGGAACAATCTGAGCAACAAAATAAATAATGTAGTGCTGGATTATAGCCTAAGGAATAAAATAAATATCCCTGAGTTCATACTTTTATAAATGAGCAGCTGAATAAATAAATGAGGGAGAAGAAACAAATCTCCCATAGAGAAGAATTCCAAATAATTTATGGAGATACTCCACCCTCAGGGAGGTAGAGCATAACTCCCCACCCCTTAAGTGTAGACTATACTCAGTGATTTGCTTCCAAAGAGCAAGTATAAAAAGAGAAAGTAACTTTACAATGGTGAAACCTGGCCAAGACTACCTTAGCCAAGTGCTCAAGATTAACATCATCAGTGTAAGTCATGTTGACAGTATGTACCCTTGATATGACATGATGAGAATGACACTTCACCTTTGTGGTCTTCCTCCCCAAAACTGTAAACACAGTTTAATCATGAGAAAAACAGACAAATCCCAATTGAGGTACATTCTACAAAATACTCAACCAGTCCTCAAAACTATCAAGGTCATCAAAAACAAAGAATGTCTAAAAAACTGTTACAGCCTACAGCAGTCGAAGGAGATATGACAACTAAATGTAATCCAGGTATCCTGGATCAGATCTTGGAACAGAAAAAACACATTAAGCAAAACTAGTGAAATCTGAATAAAGTATGTAATTCAGTTAATATGATAATGCTATTATTTCGTTAGTGGTGACAAATGTACCATAATAATATGTTTACAGAACTAGATGTGGGGTATATGGAAATTCTCTACTATCCTTATACCTTTTCTGTACATCTAAAACTATTTTAAAATAAAAAGTGTACTTAAATATTTTGAAAATACAGTTTGGGCAACAGATGGCTACATGCTTATCTCTACAACTATGCTTTTAATTACAGGGCGCTGGTGACAGTTTTGTGGGAGCGTTGGCCTTCTACCTGGCTTACTACCCTAATCTGTCCTTGGAAGAAATGCTCAAGAGATCCAATTTCATCGCAGCAGTCAGTGCCCAGGCTATAGGAACACAGTCATCTTATCCATACAAAAAAGACCTGCCCCTTGATCTGTTTTGATTGCTATTAACTCCAAAATAAATATACCTGGAAATAAAGTGTACTTGGGGATGGCCACTCTTAACTAGCAACTTACTATGTCATCTTCTCCTTTCTTTGCAAATACTATATTCATTTACTACGTCATCCTCAAGCCTTCATTTATTTCTTTATAATGATGATTTCTTTGCTTTTCATGCAAAAGTCAACTAGACAGAATTAAGGATTCCACAACGAAGACTTGTACAAACAATACCACTATTCAGGAACCAGCAAACTCTACTGCCAACACATCATGATACTATAATGTAACACCATACAGCAGAGGTTGCATACAACAGTGTCTAGAGTCAGAGCAGAGAATGTTAAATAAGGGAAGGGGGCAGATGAATTGGGCCACTCAAGCAGTTCCTAAGAGGGGCAGCTGACATTCAGCTTTGCCTTTAGTGTTGTCAAAGCTTCTGGTTTTGCAAGGGAAGCCAGAAATTTGGATGTTTATTGAAATCTTTCAACAGTTAAGTATCAGCAACTGATTTTTTTAAATTGTAAATACCACCTGTGGGCTGCTTTCAGCCCATGTGCTGAATAGACAAGTCATTTGCCAAGCCAGATTCTAAGTTTTTTGAAAAAAAGGTGATTCATGCATGTCACAGACCCTTTACACTGGGCTTAGGTAGGATCAGGTGAAAGATTTTTCTTGTAACCCAAGATTACAATGTAGAGTTTCAATCTAAAAACAGCCAAGATCTCACCAAGTACTGCTTTGAATTAGAGCTTTAACAAAATATGCCAGAAAAATAGCTGATTGACTACAATGCCACAAGCCTCTAAGATTCAACAACTGTCTAATTTTATTTCCAGAGAGCTGCACTCACATTTCCTCAGGAGATAGATTGGGCCACAGGGAGGATCACCTGTTATTTTGGAACAACACTGGTTTCTTAATGCTTGTGGTCATAGTGAACACTCTCCTTCTCCCCTATAAATGCAGTAGGATACGTGCCAGCAGAGCTCAAAATGTGAGCTGATCCTTACCTTCAACCAGAAATTTGACAAGTAAAGGAGAAAATGGGCAATTCTGAAAATCTGTAGTAAACAATAGCTTGAGTGGGAAAGTGTACAGATCTGGGTAGGGCAGGAGTCCTTATCTGATAGGGATTTCCAAGCTGATTAGCTGTGTGGTACCACTGCCCCAGAAGCCCTAGCCATTAGCTTTATGGAAATACACTATAGCGCCTCTTATTTAAAAAAAAAAAAATCTAGGAGTTAAAGCAGTCCGAAGCTGTCTTAGAAAATCCTAGATACTACTTTGGAGACATGAGTTTGAGAATATGGACCAATGGCATTTTTCTAACTATATAAGCACAAATCAAAAGTAGCAGTTTTCTTGGTTTCTTCTGTGTTACAGCTGGCTCCCTTCTTA
>NW_006798707.1:1678959-1700715 GCF_000442215.2 Lipotes vexillifer | reverse complement strand
CCTGCTCACCGCTGCCATCTCTGTTATTGCATGGGAGTTCTTTCAAGATCACTCTGGACTGTGACTCTGCCTTTTCTGTGAAGTACAAGAAAGAACAGACTGGAAACTCTTGCACAAATCTCACTATGGAAAATTTTCTTTTTTTATATGAAACAATGGTTATTTGTTAGGAATGTAGTTTTTAAAATTTCAAATAGTGCGGGAAAACACCACTAAGAGACAATAGTACAGGCTATTTTAATATTTTTATTAAGGGCTATAAAAATATCCAGAAAGATAAATAAATGTGATGCAATGATATATGTCCTAATATGAAGAACTTTCTTTCACTGCATTGTTTTCCTTCACAATGGCCTTCAAATCACAGGAGGCAGTGATTCCATGCCATTTCCTCTTCTTTCATTACACGCTGCAGAATTTCTGAATCAGTATCCCGCCCTCAGTCTTCTCATTTATAAATCAAATTCATTTTCAATCCATTGTTTAGAGGGAGCGTATTTTTTTCTGTTCCACAAAGAGGACTTTTTTTTTCACTGAAGGAGGAGAAAAAAGGATTGTAGCAGAAAACTAAAAAGTATCGTCACCATTTTTTAATAAAAATACATATCAGACCATGAGCCCTCTCTTCTTTTTCTTTCCTTTGTCATGAGGATGGAGCTGACTTGCTAACTCAGTTCCTCAATCCAAGAGATCAGAGAAGACTGGAGAAAATGGTAAGGAAAACAAGGGAAGGTGCACCAGCCAATCAGTGGCATCCTTCGTACCCCACAAGGTCACATTTCAACCAATGTGAAATAATCAAATTTTTTAAAATATTACAAGCAAAAAACTGAAAAGCAACATCTTCACCCAGCTAATGTCCACTCTTGTAGGAGGTGAAGCAAGAGCTAGACTCCAGAAAAAGAGCAGTAAAAACTGAGCAGACCACAGAAGAAAAGGAAGCCTGGCTGAAAGAGTAAATACACATTAAACCTTGTACTTTCCAGAAATGGTTTCATATACCCAAATATAAATTTTAAAGTTTGGTAATAGATTTAACATCATAACCCAAATCTTATTATTTTAAACATCATAACAGAGTACAGTTCTCTGAAACACCCAAAACAAAAATGCTAACTGCCTGGATGAAAGATTAGAGACTAGATGCTAGGCAATAAGGTTTTCATAGTTCCTGTAATGCTGTAATGCCCTATTACACACACACACACACACACACACACACACACACACACACAACCTGAATTCTTTGCCCAAAAAACCAAACACAATTCATCCAGGAAGATCCAGGAACTCAAAAGACTAAGACACAACAGCAACTCACCTGTCCCTACCACATAGAGATTTTAGCTTTGTTTTTTTGTTATTCTTCTGTATCAATATGGATACCCTCTGAGAGTCCCAAACTGTCTATGATTAAGAATTAGCTAGAGAGCTTATCTAAATACACTCCTACTTCTTACCTCCACCTCTACCCTAATTCTGGTTCTGTAGAACTAGAGGGGGACTGGAAGTCTGTATTTTTTCAAAACCCTCAGATGATTCTGATGGGCAGCTGAAATTAATAACCATTAACCAGTCAACAGAATTTTATCTATAAAGTTAATTTAAAATACATATTTTAGGGCTTCCCTGGTGGCGCAGTGCTTGAGAGTCCGCCTGCCGATGCAGGAGACGCGGGTTCGTGCCCCGTTTCGGGAAGATCCCACATGCCGCGGAGCGGCTGGGCCCGTGAGCCACGGCCACTGAGCCTGCGCGTCCGGAGCCTGTGCTCCGCAAATGGGAGAGGCCACGACAGTGAGAGGCCCGCATAACGCAAGAAAAAAAAAATAAAATAAAATACATATTTTATTACTTTGTATATAGGGATATTTTTAATATACTTCAAATCATCTAATATTAAACATAAGTAGGACTGATGCTCCTTCGAAGTCCAAGGAAGACTACAAAGCATTATAAGACAGTAGTAAAGCACCCAAACAGCTTCCTACCAGACAATGTTATTCATTGCAAGAAATATTTCCCCCATGTTTTTCTACATGGAACTAAAAAATGGATAAAAAAAAAAAGAATTTGTCTCATGGATAACCAGTCAGGAGATTATTTAAATGACCTTGAACAGAAATAACTGATGAATATTAGTAAAGCAAGGCTTTATTCATAAAAATTTTGATTTACTTGCTGCATTCCTTCCCTTAATTCAAAGAATATTTAAGTTCACAGAACTGTGCTAGGCAAAGTGGAATTTATGAAAGTGTAAAAGTCCCTGATTTAGTAGCAGTGTATCATGAGGTGCCTGTATGGATGTCCAGTAAGCCCCACAGAAACCTAAAGATCAAAGGGGACTGGAATGGTGAGGGAAACGCCTCACAGAGAGGGTCAAGTTTAGCCTCTGAAGCAGCAGCAGCATCTGGATGAGCTAAAACAGGAAAGGGCATATAGTATAGAGAAATGGTGATAGGAGGTAAGAATGACAGTGTTGACCACAGGAGAAGGTCCTGATTAAAAAAAAAAAAAAAGAAAACAGACTAATTTGGCTCCATGTAATAGAAAAACTATGGGGCCTGGAGTCAAAAAGATTGGGTTCAAACCTTGGCTCCACCATTTATCTACTGTGAGTCCTTGGGCAAATATCTCAAAATACTCTTCCTTCAGTTTTCTTCCCTATGAGAGGGATAATTCCATCTCCCTCACAGGTTGCCAGACAGCAAACACTCAGTATGTGTTAGATGAGTTGAAATGACACACTGCTATCCACAGTCATAAACATAAATTAATTTTCTGTCAAAATATTTGCTGCTTAATTCACAGAAGAATCTGTCAAGTTCTTCCCCTACATCTAACCTAAATCTATTCTGCTTCAATTAAAGTCTATATTGTCTTGTTTAGTCATCCAAGGAATTAAAAGTCTATATTGTCTTGTTTAGTCATCCAAGGAACTAAAACTGGCAAGTTTTCATTTTATTTATAATAAACCTTAATATATTTAACAAAGTTTAATAAGCTTATGCCTCAACCTTTAATCCTTCCTCCTTGGAAATTTGCATATGAGGAAAAGGAGTTTGAAAGGACTTAGGCTGGTTCTAGCCATAGAGTATACCATAAAGTACTCAAATAATTGGGAATTTTTCCATGTTTCCTTGCCTGATTTCCTTCATAAAGCAGACAAGCAAAACATTACCCTTAAACTAACCATTTATTCACTGCAGTAAAATATGCTGGGAGAACTGCCAAGCTATTTGGTACCCTGGGCAATGGGGCAGGCCGCAAGGCAAATATCACGCAAGCCTCCACGGCATTCAGTAAGTGGGCAGAAAGCCAAGCACTGCTATCCCAGAACATTCTCTTCTTCAGAAGAGACAAAGTTGTGCTGTCATGGCTCCGACCATTCCTTATCAGAAAAGCTCTAATCGTCTGTTTGAAATTTATATATGAATCTTTTCTTCAACTTACAGTCAGAACTGTTTATGGCTGTATCCTTTCCCAATCTCAAAACTTAAAATCAGTCTGACAAATAATAAGTTCCTAACACCTCCATACTAGCAGTGAAAATTCCAATACATTTTCACACTTAAAATATCAGAGAAGGTTATTCAATCAACATTTATTAATGTTGTACAAGTTCCTAAAAAACTCTAAAATGGAGCTAAAATGCTAGAAAAACAACTACTTTATTGTAAAGTTCATCACTCTGGGTTTTCACCAGCTGATACAAAGAAATCAGAGGGAGAAAACCACCACACCAATCCAATATCACATTGCTATGGTCTGAATGTTTGCATTCCCCCAAATTTACGTTGAAATCCTAACCTCCAAAGATGATGCTATTAGGAGTCAGGGCCTTGGGGAGGTGCTTTTGTCATGAGGGTGGAGCCTTCATGAATGCGATTCATTCTCTTATAAAAGAGACTCCAGAGCTTGCCTGCCCCTCCACCATGTGAGAACACAGCAAGAAGAACCCCTTCCTATGAACTAGAAGAGGGCCCTCGCCAGAAAGCAACCATGCTGGCACCTTGATCTCGGAGGTCCCAGGTCCCAGAACTCTGAGAAAGAAAGATCTGCTGTTTATGAGTCACCCAGTCTGTGGTACTTTGTTATATCAACCCAGACTAAAACACATACCTTATCATTCTAATAATTTTTCCACCATATGAGATGTCATCCTGAAATTCAGACTCCTAATCATCAGGTACAAACCTAGAATCCCCTTTTTATTATAATAAAGAATGACCAGAAATCTTAACACCAAAAAAACAGCAGGAAATTTTATTTCTGTTAAAGAATGGAATTTATACCAATTTTAGGCTGACAGCTGGGCTTCTCAGAGCCTTTTTTAAATGCCTCCTTACATTGGTACAGCCCTCATTTTTTTTTAAGGTGGTGTTATTTTTGTTTTTCTTAGACACTGACGAATGCAGCATAATGAACAGTGGTTGTGAGACCTTCCATACAAACTCTGAAAGCAGCTAGTAAGGTAGCTGTCAGCCAGATTCGCATTAATGCCCAACCACAGTTCATGCACCAATAAGTGAGTTTTAGCCTCCTATGAAATCTCTCGATAACAGGTCCATACGTAGAGTGATTCAGGGCCTAGACTTGGTGTCAGACAGTCCCGAGTTCAAATTTGTATTTTGTCACATATTTCAGCTGTGTGTCCTTGATTAAGATCCTTGGTACCAGATTCCTAACCTATAAAATGGGGTTCAGATTGCCTGGAGAGTATGGGTGCTTATGTTACTATGCATTCACATATCTGAAGACCTGAAGACTTGTGTAGGTAAACACAGAAGACAGAATTTTCCATTTGGTCTGGTTATTCATAAGCACTAGTTTGTTTCCTTTCTCTCAAGGATCACTGTCTTTTGTTGCCTATATTGTCCTTTTGTTGTTGTTGAGTTTCAAGTAGGAAAGTAAATTCGGTCCCATTGTTCCATCTTGGCCACAAGTGAGTCGATCAGCTCTTGTTCTTAGTTAAAGAAAAAGTTGATTATGACATTAAGTGCCTATCTTTCATTATATAATGGATTAATTTGGAGAAATAAGATTCTAGCACCAATTTCAACTCTGATCACCAACGAGGTGTCTCACAATTCAACTCAACTCTGACACTATCCGCCTGGAGATAGTAACTCAGGAACAGCCAGATGGAAGTGACGCATAGGGCAAGGTACGGGGAAGGGGAGTGAAGCTTCTGTACCCTCTCTGAGCATGCCAGTCTCCCACAATCCCCACGTGATTACCAACCCAGAAGCTCCGGCACAGCCATTATTAAGAAGCAATTATAAAGGGGCTGCTTAGAAGCAAAGACACAAAAATGAGATGAATGGCCTGCAGTTTTGTTTGCTAGTTAATTCTGCATAAATTGGCTCATAAAATCCAAAAACAGGATAGGCTACCACCAACAGTAATCGGGGTGCTGACCCTTTTTATCTGGACTTTGGAACATCTGTCTCTTTCAGACAAATGTTTCTATCCACTAAGGCCATTTAAAGTTATCACTTACTATGGCATTTTAGCAGATGGTACAAAACAGAAAATGAAATTTCCTACCCTCCTGCTTTAATATATAGACAGCATACTCCTTTAACTCGAATCTGGACCTAATTACTTGCCACTGTTGGGCAGATGACCCCAGCAGAACATTCCCTCCCTTTTTCAAGACACTCTTCTCTGTTTCCAGAACAATATCCCCTATTCTATTTACATGGCTGCTTTCTCACCTTCAAATCTTTGGTTAACCATCTCCTACTGGATAGACTTTCCCTGAACTATCCTATCTAAAGGATAAAGGTAGGATCCACCTCCCCTCAACTTCATCCTGTATCTCAGCATCCTGCTTGTTTCTCTCATAGCACTTAGCATAATTTGTCATTCTTCCTTTCTCTCCCTTCCAAAACCAGACTGTAAGTGCCAATACCACAGGTACTGAGTCTATCTCGTGTCTTCGTATATCCCAGCACCTGGGATACTAACTAGCACCACGGTAAACTTTCAATATGTACTTGGAATGAATGCTATAGTGACAAAGGGGCCACAAAACTGCCAAAGATGTTCAGCATCAATCTGAAAAGGGCATCAGGCCTTGAAAGCATTTGAATTTATTATGGAGCAACTTCTCTGAATCTTACCTACTGGATCATAATGCAAGAGAGTCAGTTTCTCCCGCAGTCGGCTTCTCTTAGTGTTGAAGGAAAAACCTGTTCCAGCTTGGCTCAACATTTTCACCAGAATTGTTCTAAGATTTAAAAGCAAGTTGTTACAAGCTGAGGAAACAGAATAAAATCAGTCATGGGGGGATGGCACATTTTGAGAACTCTATACAGCAGTATTACTTGTGAGACATCACTTAAGCCTTAAATTCAGTTCTAAGACAGCCTATTTTTCCATAAATCACAGCTTGAATGGTTCTGATTCCCAAGATTTGTTCCATTACACAGGGTGCCTTGGTAATGACCTAACCAAAGCAACAAGAACAATCAATCCAAACTGTGGGAATAGATTCAGACACCCACCTTTTAGAAAGAGCAGAAGTCAGGAGTGGGAAAAATACGCAAGTACTGGTAACCCTAGCTGGCCAGTCAGGAAGATGGCTGTCTCAGAAGAGCCCTATCTTCCACGGATGAGTAATAAGAAGAAAATCAGGAAAGGACAGAATAAAGGTATTGGAACTTTTACATTGACAATGTGCAAAACCTTGTTCCCCTTTATATTTTATTTAAGTTGTTTAAGTTCTAGTCATCCAAAGCATTAAAGTTCATGTTTTGCCTCACTGGACCTTTTAATACCTCATACTATTTGTTACTCTTGCAAACGTCTTGTCTCCCTATGTAGATCATGCTATTTGACTTCCCATCTATTTCCAAAAAAGAATTTGAAGCATTCAAATATACAATATATCTAAGATATATTACACAACTTTGCATCCCTTTCAATGTACAGCACAGTGCCTCATACTAAGAGGGATATAATATCTGTTGATTAAGATAGACAATAATTAGTCATTCATTCAAAAAGATTCAACAAATATTAAGTGCTTACTCTGTGGAAAGCACTATAAGACATGCAAAGCCCTGTAAGTCCACATCTGCACCTTGGAGAACAGTAATAGTATGGAAGGTGGGCCTCCCTGGTGGCGCAGTGGTTGAGAGTCCGCCTGCCGATGCAGGGGACATGGGTTCGTGCCCTGGTCCGGGAGGATCCCACATGCCACGGAGCGGCTAGGCCTGTGAGCCATGGCCGCTGAGCCTGCGCGTCCGGAGCCTGTGCTCCGCAACACAAGAGGCCACGACAGTGAGAGGCCTGCGTACCGCAAAAAAAAATAGTATGGAAGGTGAGTTGTGTACACAAGGTCTGTAAGGCAAAACATATATGACAAATGGCACAAGGATTCAAAGAACATGACAGGCAGGGAGCATCTCTAAAGAAACTGAAGGCATGGGAGATTCCTACAGAACCTGAAGGTGGGAAATAAATAACTGGATTGTGGGGAAAGCTATATTAATCAATAAAAAATATTGCAGGTAAAACACTAATATACATGTGTTTCATTAACTTTAATCCAAAAAACCTAGTTTTAAGGATCTGTGATGTGTCTTGGGTTGTAAACAAAGGCTGCTTTAGAATTTTTCTATTTTTAACACAGAAAATCTTACTTCGGTTATTGTCTACAAAATTTATTTTGAAATACCAGTTTGGTATTTATAGTCTCTCTGGTACAGCATGAAATCTTTAGCCTTTGCTATTTTTGAAATGCTTACACCATGAAGGCAAAGGATTACAAAACTCAATAAAACAGCCTCTGTCGATTAATCAAATCACAGCTTGTTCTGCTCGATTGCTGTAGTAGGCTCCAAACATCCCTTGGTCCTCAATTTGAGGAAACAGAATTGCAGTGGTAGTCCAAAGAGAGCACAGGGACCCTGATGATTTGTTTAGGAACAAGACAGCAAGAGCAAATTTTGTTTTTAATTTATTATTTTTTGCTGTGTTGGGTCTTCGTTTCTGTGTGAGGGCTTTCTCTAGTTGTGGCAAGCGGGGGCCACTCTTCATCGCGGTGCGCGGGCCTCTCACTATCGCGGCCTCTCTTGTTGCGGAGCACAGGCTTCAGACGCGCAGGCTCAGTAGTTGTGGCTCACAGGCCTAATTGCTCCGCGGCATGTGGGATCCTCCCAGACCAGGGCTCGAACCCGTGTCCCCTGCATTAGCAGGCAGATTCTCAACCACTGCGCCACCAGGGAAGCCCAAGAGCAACTCTTAGTAAATTATTTGAATGTTCACTTAAGTAGGTCAGTTGGGAAGGAGGGAAAATATTTTGTGAAATAGTTCATATTAGGGCCCAAATAATTCATCAAGTAACTAATCCTCAAATCAACTTTTAGAAAACTGAAGCCAAATGCTTAATTTTCACGTAAGGATTCATTGGCAGCAGTGGGACTGATGAATCTAACATAAACAAGTGAAGTTTAAAAAGAGAAAAACTTTTACTTACTTTGACTTGGCCTTGGCAACTTTTTTGTAGGGAGGAAAGAGAAAAGAAAAATAACGATTTATTATCTTGCTTATGCAAGGCTCATATAATGTCAGGATAATCAAAATTATTTAAATCATGAAGTAGGCCATAAATTGTCACTCAAGTCACTACTCCCTAGATATTAGGGATCCCGTTAGGATTTTATAGAAGGTTTTTAAAAATCCAATCAGACCACCACAGTTCTGGATGTAATGCTATGCAGTCTCTTTTCAGTTGGACTGGTTACCTTTTAAATCTTCCTACACTAAGATCTGCTCCACTTGCTCCTCTTCTAAGGTGCAAACACTTGCACTAGAATAAGCCTCTTGTTTGATAAGTTAACCTGTGCAAATTCCAACAACCATCACATCAGGTGGAGAAGTGAAACTAACTCTAACCGGGAAGTCGGCCTGGTGCATGGAAGAACACTGTCTTGGGAGCCAGAGGGCTTCTTTCCCAGCCCAGCTGTATGACCTAGAGTCAATCACTGCTCCTCATTTAGACTTCTAAACGACTGAACTAGAGGTTTTCCCCAGTTAGCACGTCCGGAGATTCTGCTGATACACCGCTACAGAGGGCGGGGGAAAGCGCCCCACTCCTGACGGGCTAACTCTACAGTCCGAACGAACCGCAACTGATCCAGAACCAGCGCCGCAGATCCCCGAGACCCACTAGCCCCGCAGCTGAGCGCGGCGCGGGTCATGCCGGGCGCTGTAGTCCTGAAGGCCTGGGAAGTCGCAGCGGCAGCTTCCCGACCGGCGCGCGCACCCCACCCCGCAACGTCCCGGGGCCCGCCTGTCACGGCCTCCCGCCCCCGCTGCAGGCCCTGCCAGCGCCTCCAGCCCCACTTACAGGTGACCGCGGTCAGGAACATGGCGACTGCAGCCTCGGAAACAGGTCCAAATTCCCTCAACAAATAACTGCTTCCGGGGCACAGGCCTGTTCCGGAAGAGGATTCCGGGAGTGCTCCGAAGCCACGCCCCCCTGTTTAAATCTCAGGGCTGGACCCGCCTCTATCCTATGGTCGTAAGACTCCAGGTGTTTACACTTCGTGGTGGTGGAGTGTGGAGTCCCCTCCCCTTTTGGAGAGGGCCTTTGTTATCGCTCGGGGTTCGCGCCCCAGACCCTGACTCCTACTTCTGGGTCAGAGTTAGGTGCTTTCCATACATGTTTCATAAATAATCGCAGCCGCCTACATTAAAGTCACAGGAACTCCCTATGTTCCTTAGCCGCTTCGGGCTATCGGGCTCCCGCGTTATTTCCTTAAATTTGTTGCCTTTTTTTTGCCTCCTCTGGCCCACCTCCATCTCCACCTAGTTAACATCTACTCTCAGTCCCTCCAGAATTGAGAACTCCATCTGAATATCCCTATTCCTTAATTATATGTTGTATTTCTAGGAGGGCAGGGCCCTGTGCATCTTGTTAACTGCTGTATCTAAGCACCTGCGCGGCAATAGGGACCGAATAGCTGAGACTGGGAGCGCTGACATAACTTGCTTAATGTCACAAAACTAGTAAACGGCAGAGTCAGAATTTGAACGCAGATTTTGACTGCAAAGACTCATGCCTTTCCCTCTAGACATTGGGACCTAACCACTTTGCCATCTTCCAATCTTCACCACTCCACAAGGAACCTGGGCTCCTTCAACACCAGGTACTTCAGCCGAAACCTCATTTCCCAATAATCAGGACTTAAGGATTTTTTTCTAATCTGTGATTTTACCTATATATTAAATTTTACAAACATGTGAAAGATTTATTCTCATGGATCACCCTCACTGCAAGTAATAAAATTATTAAAAAGAGAAAATGTAGCTCTCCAATACAATACAACACAATTTTTAAAATTAGGACTGTCCTTGCCCTTAGTACCTCTAATGTTTTTTGTTTTCCCCATAACTTAATTCCAGCAACTGAGCACCCTCTAGGTGCCCAAACCCTTCCTTACCTTGTGCAGTTCAGCTACTGACAAACAAGAGCTTCAGGTGTTCAAGAAGGTAAGGTTTCTTATTTAGGAAATTCCTTTTGGGGATCTATAAGAAAGGAACACAGGACTGGAAGCCAAGGGACGTGAATTCTAGTCTTTGTTCTGTCCCTTAGAAAGTCATTTCAACTCTTCAGACCTCAGTTTCAGGCCCAGTGTGGGCACTGGATCAGTGATTTTCATTCCTGAAGGTATATCAGTCATCTAGGGTCCTTTAAAAGACCTGGATGCCAGAGGAGAGGCCCAGAGTCTGTACAGTATTTCTTCCCCCTCCCCAATTTTCTAGGAAGAAGCATTTCGAATATATCAAAAAGTAGAAAGGATAGTATAATGAACAAACTATATACCCAATTCGACAAATGTTAAGATTCTGCTATGTATATTGATGTATATGGAATTTTTTTAAATATGCATATGTATATGCACATATATATGGTTAGGGTTTTTGGCTAAGCTGTGTAAATGCAAATTGGAGACATAACCTTTCACTCCTAAATATTTAAGTATGTATCTCTCAAGAATAAGATCATTATAACTACAATAGTGTTTTTATTCCTTAAAAAATTAATAGTTTGGGGGAGAAGCTGGGTAAGAGGGAGCAGTATGTTCACAGAAGTCTCTGAGGACTTCCAGCCTCTGCAGAGGAGCAGAAGGAAATGGAAGACAAAGTGACGAGTGCAGAGAAAGCTGAAGAGGCAAAATTAAAAGCAAGATACCCTCATCTGGGACAAAAGCCTGGAGGTTCAGATTTTTTAAGGAAAGATTGCAGAAAGTGCAAAAATATTTTGATTCTGGGGATTACAGCACGGCTAAAGCAAAAATGAAGAACAAGCAACTTCCTCCTGCAGCCCCGGATCAGACAGAGGTCACTGGTGACCACATTCCCACTCCACAGGACCTTCCTCAACGGAAACCATCTCTTGTTGCTAGCAAGCTGACTGGCTAATTAAAAGAGCTGAACTGCGTGAATCTTCTAATTCCCATTATTTCTCCTTAATATGTTCCTTCTCCGCTTTTTATTTCCTTTCACTCACTAAGTCATTTGAGAATTATGGCTTTTCAGGTAGTGGTAGTGTGTATGTAAGGGAATATACATGTGTAGAGTTTTGGTTAGTTTAACAGTGCACTGATGAAAAGGACATGTTAGAGCAACATAAAGTAATCTACTTGATTACTAACTAACTCCTAGTGTAGGGCTGGTTCCAACAAGTAACAAGCAAGTTTTACAATTTTAATGTTTTGGCTTTCTTTAATTCATCTTAATTATAGCTTTGTATGTTACTCTTATTTAATATAACCTCTATTGTATTGATTTCCTCTGTATTTTCCTTTTGGATTTTGTAAAACAGAAGTTTAAGACCACAAGTTAGAAGAAAGGTCACACATTTCAAACACAAATAGATTGGGCTTCAAAAGATTTGTATCCTGTGCTTGAACTTGAATGGCCTTAAATCTGTTTCAGCTTTAACAATAGAATTTTACTTGGGCAATATTTGCCCATTGTGGTGTAACTTATGTGACTCTAGTGCTTAACAGCTGCTGTTGAAGCTAGTATTCCTGTTCAGTTTTATAGTGTTAGAATACCTTTTGTTGTTGAAGATGTGAATGAAGTGTGCATGTGCATCAACTGTTGACTTCACTTTTGTGCCATTTTTGTAAATACAGTAGTTTTGCACAACCTCTCAAAAAAAATTAATAGTTTCCTAATCTCTAAGCCATAGGCAAATTGTCTTTTATGGCTGGTTTCTTCAAAAACAGTGTCCAGTCTGGGACTTCCCTGGCCGTCCAGTAGTTAAGACTCCATGCTTCCAATGCAGGGGGTGCAGGTTCAATCCCTGGTTGGGGAATTAAGATCCTGCATGCCATGTGGCATGGCCAAAAAATTTTTTAAAATAAAATTTCAAAACAAAATATCCAGTCAAGGTTCATACATTACCTTTAGTTGTCATAAATCTTTAATCTCTTTCAAATCTAAAACAAAACTCCTCACTTTTTCTTTTTCGTGATACTGAATTTTTAAAGAGACTGAGCTAGTTTCTTGTGGAGTGTCTCATATACTGAATTTGTCTGATTGTTTTCTTATGTGGTCATTTTACTTATTCTTCTATCCCCTGTGTTTCCTGTAAGTTGGAAGGTAAATCTAAAGGCTTGAGTAGATCTCATTTAAAACACTTTGACAAGAGGACATGATGCTCTCAGCTTCATATCCCAACATATCAGGAGGTCCAGAATGTCAGGTTGTCCCACTGCTAGTGCTAGGTTGACTGATCTCTGGATCTCTCCATTGTAAAAGTAGATTTTGTTTCTCTTTGCAGTTTTCTGTAGGGTGGTACTTTGACATATGAGAATATTCTGCTCCCCAAGAACCTTTCCTCATGGTTTTAGCATCCACTGATGATCTTTTTTTTGACTCAGGAATTACATTTGGGGGTACACAATGGTAATTTTTATAACATTTCACTTCTTATTCATATGCTAGTTTTCTTCTGTAAAGAAGAGCTTTCTATGGACTTCCCTGGTGGTCCAGTGGTTAAAACTCTGATTCCACTGCAGGGGATTCTGGTTCAATCCCTAGTTGGGGAACTAATATCCTGCATTTTGCATGCCTGTGCAGCACGACCAAAAATTTTTTAAAATTAAATAAATAAATAAAAGCAGAGCTTTCTATAACCAGTTGAGGCTGAATTATAGTTCCTCCTAAAAAGTCTGGGTAAATGCTAATTATTTTCTCTTTAATTACTAACATTCAGAGTAAGAACTTAGCATGAGTCACTTCCAGTGGTGACAAAGAGGGTTTTCCCCTTTCTGTAATTTTCTTTAACTTTTTAGTATCACTTTAATGGATTTTTATTCATTGTTTTATAATCAAACATGGTCATTATTATTTTTGATGTTTGAATTTTCCCAAAGTAGGTCATTAGGCTTCCCTTCAAGTTGGTCCAATGTTTTGTTTTGTTTTTTTAATAAATTTATTAATTAATTTATTTTTTTCTGTGTTGGGTCTTCATTGCTGCACACGGGCTTTCTCTAGTTGCAGCAAGCAGAGCATACTCTTCATTGTGGTGTGCGGGCTTCTCTTATTGCACAGCCCAGGCTCTAGGCGCATGGGCTTCAGTATTTGTGGCATGTGGGCTCAGTACTTGTGGCTCACGGGCTCTAGAGTGCAGGCTCAGTATTTGTGGCGCATGGGCTTAGTTGCTCCGTGGCATGTGGGATCTTCCTGGACCAGGGCTCGAACCCACTTCTCCTGCCTTGGCAGGAGGATTCTTAACCACTGTGTCACCAGGGAAGTCTCCAATGTTCTTTCGACACACTTCCTTCCTTGCTTTCTGGCACCAGCTGTCTCAGGTTGACCTTGTACTTTCCCTGGCCCAAACCTGGAATCAGCCATTTCTCCAAGGTACTCTGATTCCTTTTTGTAGAAGCCACAATCTGATGCACAGCCACTGGACTAGATTTTAGTGGATTTCAAGCTTTATTTTAAACCACAGAATCTTCATTCAAATGAAATCTGTCTCCGGAGCTCACAGTGTAAAATAAAGCTTCATATCTTGAGGGATGTCCTCAGAATCTTAGACTCCACAGGTCACAGAAACTCTGGACTATGGAATGGCCACATTCTCTTCCAGAGCTGTTGCTCTGGATTCCAGTTTGAGGTTTCAAACCCCACCCACAGGCTCTGCAGCCTTTTGTCACACTTCCCATTACTTACTTCCTTCTCACACTGTCTGACCATGCAGAGGACTGGTCCAGCTAGGAGAGAGCCCTGGAGACACCTTGGCAGCAGCAGGAACAGCCTGGAGCAGAAGACCACTTAAGACCTCTGCTGCCTCAGAGATAGGAAACAACACCTCAGAAACAATTCGGGACCACAGTTACAGAGTATCTGCCATAGACTGAATGTTTGTGAACACCCACCCCCCCCAGCCCCACACTAAATTCATGTGTTGAAACCTAATCCCCAGTGTGATTGTGTTTGCAAGTGGGGCCTTCGGTAGGTGATGAGGTCGTGAAGGCAGATCCAGTCCTTGGATCTCATCTCTGTCTACACTCATTCCCTTGATGGTCACATCTGGTTTGTTTTTAAAAATCTACGAGCTGAAGACTTTCAAATTTATGTCTCCAGTCCCAACCTTTCCTCCTAACTTCAGACTAGTGTATTTAACTGCCTACTTGAAATCACACGTCCAAAATCAAATTCCCAAACTTCTGCTGCACCCCACAGGCTTCCTCTAAATCAGTATGTGACAATTCCATTTTTCCAGTTGCTCAAATAAAAACCCCGGCAGCCAACTTGACACCTCTTTCTCCTACACCCTATATCTAATCCATCAACAAATCCTGTCACTCAAATGTCACCTAATCAGTGAGCCCACTCTATGTAAAAAAAAGCAATACACACACACAGTCCCTATTCTCCTTACTCCACTTTATATTTTCCTACAGCACTTATCACCATTTAATATTATTTGTGTACTTGTTGATTTCCTTATTGTCTATCTTCGTTCACCAGAATGTAAACATCTTAAGATCAGGAATTTTGTCTTATTCACTCACTGCTGTATTCTGGTGCCTAGAACAATGCCTGCTGCCTCTATTAAATATCTGTTGAATAAATGAATGAATAAATCTGAGAAGAGAGGCACCATACAAATGCTAAATTACTGGGAATTCCCTGGCAGTCTAATGGTTAAGACTCCGCGATTTCACTGCCAAGGGCCCAGGTTCAATCCCTGATCGGGGAACTAAGATCCCACAAGCCACGAGGCATAGCCAAAGACAAAACAAACAAACAAAAAACAAATGTGAAATTATTAATAAATATTTACATTTAAATGGCAAACAATGGTAAGTATTTGTATATTGTTGATTGTTTCAGGCTTCAGAACTTATGATTACTTTTTAAAAGAGATAGCATGTACACTGTTTCTTGAAATTCTTGAATGGAGTAGAAAGGAAGCAGTGGCTTTCTAGTCTCATTTCTTCAACCTCTTTCCACGTGTTATTTACACCTCACACTTTGTCGGCAGTTGGTAAGTGTTAATTAAAATGTTTATTAATACAGATGTAATTCATGATCTGGGGTGTGTATGTTTGCCTGAATTTACATAATGAGCCCTCTGTGCCTTACCAAAGTGAAGAACAATTAGATCATCCTGGAAGCCCAAATGGAAAGGGTATAGTCCTTATGGGAGGGGCACTCATCCTCTTTCTGCAGCTGGGAGAAGGTACAGCCGTTTAACCTGGATTCTTAACCCAGGGAAGTAGATGGAGGAAAAGAACAAATCTATTGAATATCTACCCTCGTGGGGCTTCAGCCACAGTGTCTATAAGAACAAATCTATTGAATATCTACTCTCGCGGGGCTTCAGCCACAGTGTCTATGTTGCATTGGTCAACACCACCTTCCCAGCTCTTAGCACTGGGATTCAACCCCGAGGATCTGGAGGCTGTTCCCCTCCGCCTCTGTTGTGTTAAGAGGTCCCTGACTGCCCATTGTCTAGCCCACTGTCCTACCTATGTCCTGCCTGACTTACAGTTGGGAAGTACAGCCACCGTTCTTGTCTACAGTGTCAGTGATTCTGGCTCCCTGACGTGTCCCAGGGGCCTGGGAACATGGGCATTTGGGGGAGGGAGACTCTGCTGGAGAAGGCTGCAAAAAGCTGGTACCTTCACAAGCTCAGACACCTCCAGGCAGATGGGACAGCTTCAAAATTGGGCCCTCTGCTTCAACAGCTTAGTATTACAGCAGAAACTTCCTGAGGGAGAAAGACTAAAAGCTGGCAAGACCTGGGGGCACCAACCAGATTCAATCTGTGAGCAGTGGGCATCCTCGGGTTGGCATTCAGTGCCTTCCATAGTCTGGCCTCGCTCTCCTAATTCAGCCCCATCTCTCTTCACGGGGGCCTGCCCTTTCTGGAAGAGTATCAGTTACTTTTTGGATAAAGTCTCTCCTGACCCTACACTCCCCATCCTACCCCACTTCTCCCTTCCACAGATTCCCTTTAGAGCACCTATTATGTTTCCTGCACCCGGATCACTGGTCTGCCTCCCTGCTGGCATCTAAGTCCCCTGAGGGCCAGAGCTTCTGAATCTCCGTATATTTCCACCCCCAACAGCAGGAGCTCCTAACACAAGGCAGCTGCCCCACTCACTTTGACAAATAGGAACTGAGCACCTTCTGTACTAGGGAACCCTGCTTCAGCCATTCTCCGTCTCTTCAATCCTACGTCCCCTCCCATGTCTACTTGAGACAGGGAGAGTGGGAGGAACCAGGAGAAGAATAGAAGCAAAGGCAGAGAGGTGTCGAAAAAAATGAGCAGCGAGCATCCTTCTGGGGCTAGAGTGTGTGAAGAAATTAACGCAATGACTAGAAAGGATGCCTGGGGCTAGGTAGCCAGCAAGGAAGGAACCAGGATGTTATCTTCGGGGGTTTGGCCTTGGTTCTGTGGGCAGCCGGGGAGTTAAGTGATGTGATCAGAGGTCTGTAGTGGCAGCATCTGAAATCACACGGTTTTCCTGGCTAATTGGGAGAGAGGCAGGGCCTCTCCCGTCCCACCAAACACAACATTCCCAAGTCCCCTTCACTTGTGAAGCAACAATAGGCACTTTTGCTGCTGTACATGTTAGTGCCTGTTTATTTAGTTAACACGTGTATTTGGTGTTTCTGTAATAACTGGTAAGTTCTTCTTGTTTGTTATCTTAGAACAGTCACTGCGCCTTTTTTGAGGAGGAGAAAGGTAAGGAGAAAAGTATCATTGAAGACTTTGAGAATCTGCTAAAGGCTATGGCTTAGCTTTTCCACCAAATACACATATGCCCATCCGGAAACAATTTTACCTGGACTTTCCAGTGGTTCTCAACCTTGGCTGCACATCAGAATCACCTGGGGAGAGCTGTCAACCACTGGTGCCTGCCTCCCACCACCAGAGGTTTTCATTTAATTGATCTGAGTACAGACTGGATTTCTAAACACCCTAGGAGATTCTAGCGTACACTCAGGATTTTACATTATTGCGCTAGGGATCTGTGGACTCCGAAAGAAGGCCCCTACTTTAGACCATAAGTTCCAGGTGTGTCCATTTAACTTTGACGGTGAGTAGCACCTACCTGTGTAGGCAGGGGAGGGGAGAATGTAGCCAGTTTGAAAGAACGAGGAAGTCTTAAAGCTGTCAGCAGAGAGGAGGTGCTCACATACATTCCAGAAGGGCTGCAGGACACTTAGCAAAAGAGGGGCTGAAACAGAAGACAAAGAGCAGGAAACTTAATTGCCTTCCTGAAAGATGGATGGAAGGCCAGCAGACAACACCCTTCCCACCCACGCACTGCACCTCCCCCAAAGAGCTGAAAACATGATCGAGGGGCTGGCAGAATCAGTCTTTGGGGAAAGTCAACCAGTTAAACGTGTGGTCTGGTTGATGGGTGACATGGGTGGGGAGAGGGTGGCAACTGTGGGTGCTGAAATAAAGCAGCTGTGAGGGTGTGGAGGTTTGACGGTAAGGGGCTGGAGGGGAGGAAGATTGGGGGCGTGGTCAAGGAGAGGCAGTCCTGGAGTGGCTGCGGTGGAAGGAGAATTTGGAGCAAGGCCCGGCCCCACAGTGTACTAGCCACGGACCCTGCACAAGGACCTGGCCTCAGTTTCTTACCTGGGACTTGTGTGACAATCACTTCTGAGGAGCCCGCAATCTCAGATGATTATCGTCAGATCAACTCTAAGGCTTTTTTCACTGTGAGGTCCCATGAGCCTAGGAAAGTGCCCTCTGAAAATGCTCTTTGAGGTTTTCAAACCTGGTATCCATCAGAATCACCTGGGGTGCTCACCACCCAATAATACAACTCGGTGAGGGATGGGGGGCGGTCCCCAGGTAGTTTATAATTCTCACCTGGTGCTTCTGATGTTTGTGCTTTGGGAATCACTGTTCTAGATCATGGTTTCTCAACTCCTGGGGATCTTGTCAAGGGGCAGATTCTCAGCCGGGAGGTCTGAAGTGAAGCCTGAGATTCTGTGTTTCTAACAGACTCACCGATGGTGCTACTGGCTATATATCCTTGCCACTCAAAGCGTAATCCAGGCAACATCCCCAGCAGCTGCAGCAGTAACATTTGGGAGCTTGTTAGTAATTCAGAATCTCAGGCCCCACCCTAGACCCACTGAATCAGAATCTGCAGCTCAAGTGATTCGTATGCATATTGAAGTTTGAGAAAGATTGTTCTAGAAAAAGTGACTTCCTGATCAGGGAAACAAGGTTGAAACTTGGGAATGGTAACACAAGACTTGGTTCCTTAAAACAGAGTATAAGTTAGAGAAAGGTGAGTATTTTATTCTGTTTTAGTTACTGCCATATTTGTGGGCCTGACACATAGTAGGTGCTCAATAAATGTTTGTCAAGTGAATGGATGAGGTAAGAGTCCAGTTTCTAGGGCCAGGGTATGAGGCTAGAGTGGGGCCAGTAACCATCATGACTAGATGCCAACTTCTGGGATCAAGGTCTTTCTAGCCCTCTGCCGAGGACAGGATTGGTCCTGATGCTGGCCCAGAGTAGAACTCATGGCCATGTGAGGTAGGAGTGTATTAAATTGTCTCATCTGTGAAGATTAAAAGGCTATATGGAAATGTAGCCAAGAAATACTCTAGTGTTCTCAAGTAGGTCTGCTACAAGAAGCAGGGGCTGAGCCAACCAGCGGGGTATGGGTGGCCAAAGGAGCCCCAGCTCCAGAAATAACTCATCTGGTCTGGAGGAGGGATTCCATGAAGCTGCCTCAAGCATGTACATAAGGGGTAGAATTTAATACAGTCAGCATCAATTCTAATACTCCCCTCTTTCCTCTGTTTAAAAGAGATGTCAGGGGCTTCCCTGGTGGTGCAGTGGTTAAGAATCTGCCTGCCAATGCAGGGAACACAGGTTCGAGCCCTGGTCTGGGAAGACCCCACATGCCACAGAACAACTAAGCCCGTGTGCCGCAACTACTGAGCCCGTGTGCCACAACTACTGAAGCCCGTGCACCTAGAGCCTGTGCTCTGCACACAAGAGAAGCCACAGCAATGAGAAGCCCGAGCACCGCGACAAAGAGTAGCCCCCGCTCACCGCAACTAGAGGAAGCCCGCCCACAGCAACAAAGACCCAATACAGCCAAAAATTAATTAATTAATTTAAAAAAAAAAAAAAACAGATGTCAGTAAGACCTAGCCCAGGATCAAAGGCAACCAGTATGGCTCTTGTGGGTTGGGGAAATATTAAATCCTCCAAAGGACAAACAGTGTTCGTTATTAACTAGCCTTAGAGGAACAGATCAGTAATTCATAGTTGAAGTGATTTTATTCCTAGTCTTCAGGGGTGCCAGTCTAGAAGAGAAAGTGTTTCTCTTTGTTTTTCCTATGTGTAGCATTATCCAGACTTTCTGCATAATCCTGACAAATAGAAGTTAGGATTTCAACTGAAGTAAATCCATCCTCATCCTGTCCTAGGAACAAATTGGGCTGAAGATTTTTGACAGACTCTTCAAAACACCAGGCCCCTTTTCCTAATGATTATTCTAAATATACTGTGAACATGAGAGAATGCCTTCTAAAGCAGTGTCATTTTTATCATCAATTTCATTTGCTTAATTCCTGCAAGCGAACCAAGTAGTAATTGTGCATTCCCAAGGGCTTATCTACCTCCGCCTTGGACTGGGGTCCACGTTTAAGGTAAAATGATATGACCACAGTAATGGCCATACCAGTCATAGCAAAGTTTCCATGAATAACTACTTTCAAAGGAACAATAATTTTCCATCATGGCTTCCTCCCCCCTAACCTGATCCTCAACGTAATTTCTAACTGCCCCAGAGAGGCAGGTCCCACAGAGGGACAATCCTGTGAATGTCTGCAATATCTCCCAGAAGGATGGTTCCTGCCCAGCATGCAGTCCCCCAAGTTGCTAGGTGCATGTGAGGAGGGAACGTGAACTCAAACATTGTACTCATTGCCTGCCAGAAAAGTGATTTAAACTCCTGTACTTGACTGTCCTGCTACAGACGGGTGTGAATGTATCATTGCACCTTTCTTGGCTTGTGAAAAGAAAGGCTAATTAACTTTCTCAGTTGCTTTGGAATAGCATTCAATGTCAAGCTGCCATAGTTATGCATATTCTCAGCCTTTTAGAACCATTTTTGAGGGGGTCTGTGTTTCTTTTTGTTGACCAAGAGAGACAGTGAATTGTCATGTTCACAAAGATGACCTCACTTGAGCTTCTGTGGCTTGGGATCCTGCCTGCCTGTGTTTCACCCTGTTTTGCCTCCAAGGCAGAAGCCTATGTCTCTAGCCAGGATATTGTGGTTAGTTTCCTGGCCTCTGACCCAGGTGGGGACACACCTGCACCCCTGAGGGAGGGAGAGCCTGTGGAGGGTTCATGAGGCCAGGGCTGAGTCACTCAGCCGGGAGACATGTGAAGCGGCATTAGAACATCAGTTTGGCACTTAAGGAGCAAGTCCCCACACAAAAATTTGTCTGTATGTTAACAATCTAGTCCATTTTCAAACTAAACCAAGCAAAGAGATTAAAGTTTTGTATCACCTATTCCAGCACTGGAGTTTGGTCAGGTGAAATCACCCCAAAGGAAACCTCAGCTTCACCCACAAATCCAAGGATCCACCTCTGATAATATTTCATCACAGGCCGCTCTCTACTACTCCTACACTTCACAGTCCTGTTCAAGGACCATGCAAATTCAAAAAACCTCATTGCAAGTCATCAGCTTGAATTTTTCTACCCAAATCGCTTTCCTTTCTCAGAAAATTATTTGACATGTAACTTGAATAAAATGAGCCTTCTTAAAAAAAAAAAAAAGGGAATTCCCTGGCAGTCCAGTGGTTAGGACTCCACGCTTTCACTGCCAAGGGCACGGGTTCAATCCCTGGTTGGGGAACTAAGATCCCACAAGCTGCCCGTGGCCAAAAAAAACAAAGCAAAACAAAAAAACAAACAAACTGAACCTTCTTTCTCCCTTATGAAGTTCCATCTTCACCTGGTATCCAATTCAAAAGAAATGTAAGTTAAACTCCAAATGCCTTAAAAATCATGTAAATCTTTGAGAAATTTCTTGAAAAAATGGCCATTTTTCTCACCCAATGTCCCACTCAACAGCATACCCAGTCCATTCTCTCTCCAGAGAGTAGCTTCCCCCTTTTTCTTATTAGATTAATTTATCCTCTTTGATGTCTATCATCCTTGCATCCTAGCCACCATCTAATTCAGCCATAAGAAATGGAGGCGGTGGGGGGGGGG